>NC_059293.1:1855000-1857500 GCF_017591435.1 Portunus trituberculatus
GACACTGCAACACTACGCTATTTCATTTTGCCTTCCCATTCCTTGAAGTTGTCAGTTTGGTTAAGAAAATGTCCTCATCTGGTAACTCTTTGCTTTCTTCTATTATGTTATCTTAAGTCTACAGGTGAGAGGCAATGATTAACAACAGGGAAGGGGAGAGAGAAAGTGTGTGTGTGTGTGTGTGTGTGTGTGTGTGTGTGTGTGTGTGTGTGTGTGTGTGTGTGTGTGTGTGTGTGTGTGTGTGTGTGTGTGTGTGTGTGTGTGTGTGTGTGTGTGTGTGTGTGTGTGTGTGTGTGTGTGTGTGTGTGTGTGTGTGTGTGTGTGTGTGTGTGTGTGTGTGTTGTTGTTATTGTTGCTTTTCTTATTTCTCTTTACGGCACACACACATGTTTCACAGTTTTGTTTTGTTTTCTTCTGACACAGTTTGCACACACACACACACACACACACACACACACACACACACACACACACACACACACACACACACACACACACACACACACACACACACACACACACACACACACACACACACACACACACACACACACACCTCTTCCTGAAAGTTCCTCCAATATCTTCCTCTACAGCACACACTGTGTGTGTGTGTGTGTGTGTGTGTGTGTGTAAGGCTACACTACCCTGGCTCGCGTCCTTTTTAATCCATCTATTGTGCATTGATATTCTCATCTTTACAAGCCATCATCCCTCACACGGACTCACTGCAAAGGGTTTTCATGGGTGCTATTTCTCTCCTGGTGTGTAGTGCAGACTCTTTGTTATAAACTGTCATTTGGAACATAAGAATACCCTTGAAAACTCCACTGATTTGCACTATAAGCTTTAAAACACATAAAATTAACACACTAAGCTAAACTACAGTAATAACAGAATCCAACGCTTAAAGTGAACAGCATAATAGATTCCAACTCTACTGTCAGGGGTAGGGAGGAGGATAGAGGTGCAGGGAATGGCTAGAAGGGCGAGTCGTGTCTAGGTGGTGGTGGTGGTGGTGGTGGTGGTGGACAGTACACTATAAGTATTCAGTTTTCCTCCGTTTTAGTTAATTTTGACCTCCCTCCAATCATCATTTTCCCTCCTACCCATTAATTTCTCCTCCTTCCAGTCACCACCTTCCCTCCTTCCTCTCAGTTTCCCGCTCTTCCAGGGTGGGGATGTAATAAGTGTGGTCTATACTCTGAAACACTCCTATGTTCTACCTCCTTTACTTTCAGAAGACTCTATTGGATTTTATACTGTTTTTTATAGTGTGATTTTACGGCTGAAATATTTAGAAATGCTAATCAAACTCTCTTTTTATTTTCTGGTGCTTTTGTTGTCTCAGTCCATGAATGAGTTATCCGTATCTTTTTGTTTTTCTCTTTAATTTTCTTCAGGTGTTTGTTTTCTTTGCATCGCCGCCACTCCTTAGATCGCCACCACTTACTTTTCTTCATCCGTTTCATTCGTTTCATTCTGTGCCGTCCCTCCGACCTTCCGTCACAACGTATGGCAGCATGACACCTTCAGCTCCATTTCTATCTTCCATTATTCAATTGGACAGAAACGTGGCAACATATCCATGTCACTTCAAACACTCCTAAGTTTATAGTGTAGTGAGAGTGAATCAGATTTTCCAGGAATATTCGCGTGATCCAATAATAACTTAACCTTACATCACTATTTAGTATATCTTTTCTTAATTACTGACCACTCTAAGTTGTTTTTTTCTTGTTTTACTCTTATTTCTAAACGCTATGCTAGTCAGAAATGCTTGAATCTCTTCTTTTTTTAATATGTGTTTTATTATGTAGATGCTTATAAAGATTTGAAGGAGCCATGAGTCTCTCTCTCTCTCTCTCTCTCTCTCTCTCTCTCTCTCTCTCTCTCTCTCTCTCTCTCTCTCCTCCTTTCAAGTAGTCTCTGTTTGAGCTAATAAGTTAACAAATTTTGGTTTCTTTTAGAGGAAAGCAGAGGAAGTGAAGATTTCTTTTTATTTATACCATGTGGGCTTTTCACGAGAATTTCTGGGCTAAAGGTTATACTTTTTATGGTACCTCCTATCTCAAAGCCCACCCTCTAGGAAACCGTTGCCCCGAATGAGGAAGCCCAACCTACACTCGGACCATGGACAGGATTCGAACCCGCGCGCTTGGAGACACCTCGGACCCCAAAGCACGCATGGTTCCGCTATACCATGGGGCCTCTTCATACAATTGTACCCATTTCTCTCTCACAGCATTGGTTACCCATTACCCATATGACATCTAGAACGCCATCACACTTCTATGCTGATTAAGACCAAATTGACTGTAATTGTCTCCACACACCGCCTCCGATATATTTACAAACCGAAGCCAAGACCAAGTGGGATATTTTTTTTAGTTTCTCTCATTATCATTATAAAGCTCAACTCTCATTTCCAAAGTTTACTTCTGTATGTCCTTCCTTCAAGTAATGCTCGGGTTGGCCATGTCACACACACACACACACACAC
>NC_059293.1:1860000-1877500 GCF_017591435.1 Portunus trituberculatus
ACCTCGGGCCGCGCCATAGCAACACCTGCACGTGGTAATTGGCGGCTAACTGACACGTAAACAGTAGTGCAGGTAACATCGCAACACCACCACCACCTCCTCACCACCACTATTCATATTCATAATCACCACCACTTGCACTACCACCGCTACTACACACACACACACACACACACACACACACACACACACACACACAGACTTAAACACGTGCACCACACCCTACCACCACCACCACCACTACCAGCACCACGCCACTACCACTACCACCACCGCCGCCACCAAACGTCTCACCCACCATACAAAAACCAACAACAGCTAACCACTACTGTTGAGTTCTGCCTTAGTAAATCTTCACACGCCCCCCTATTTTTCAACTCAATTTTCTCCCCCCGCCACTTAAGAGCTCCGTCATATCATCAGCAGTCATAATTAAGGTTCAAGATATCGCCCGCACGATAACAACGAGCTAGGGACCCGAGGCTGCTCCGTCCCAGACTCCAGACGATATTAACTGAAAACCTACGCACGGCTTCCTAACATCACGTGGGAAACTGTCAGTCATCGGGGAGGTTCCAGGAATCCCCACGGGCGCCGCTGAACCCGTTGACACACACCGCCATCCGCCACCACTCCCTCGGACAAACAAGCTACATAGGGGGTACTTTTCATACTCCTCTCTTAACACCACGCGTCCTTCGGGGTCTCAAGTGCGTGTGCTGGGCGTTGCGGTGGCCGGGGGTGCTTCAGGAGAGCGGGAAGTCACCGATACGGGTCATTTGGCGTCTGTAATATTGGACATCGTCACACACAGTAGACGGGGCATGTACGCGATGATTCTCCGCGTCTGGGATAGCGGTGGACAAGCCTCGGTCACCAGTAAGGGCGTCTGGTGGCGTGTCCAGCATGGGAGTACCGGCGGGAGCGTCAGAAGAGGCTGGCAGGGTGATGGTTCGGCCGTGTGGGTACATGAGGGTGAGATGTGGTGGCGGCGGCGGTGGTGACTCCCCTCCTCTCCTTACCATCCCTTCTTGGTGACATTGCTCGCCGTTGCTGCTGTCACCCGCTATCCTACTTCTCTCTCTCTCTCTCTCTCTCTCTCTCTCTCTCTCTCTCTCTCTCTCTCTCTCTCTCTCTCTCTCTCTCTCTCTCTCTCTCTCTCTCTCTCTCTTCCGCCACCACAACTCTCAGCATTACCTGTCATTGCGTAACTCAAATTATACAGCTTTTTTTTTTTTTTTTTTTTTTTGCAGCAACTCGACACAATCAGGAAGGCATCCGTGGATTTCCTCGCCACCAGAGACAGCTGTGTGTGTGTGTGTGTGTGTGTGTGTGTGTGTGTGTGTGTGTGTGTGTGTGTGTGTGTGTGTGTGTGACGAGAGGGCATACCCGGCACAGTCTCTCTCTCTCTCTCTCTCTCTCTCTCTCTCTCTCTCTCTCTCTCTCTCTCTCTCTCTCTCTCTCCCTTGATGGTTCTACTGATCACTGGTTCTGCTCAAAGACGCGGCTGATCACAAGTCCCATCTGATGTGTGGCTCTCCTTGAGAAAAAAGTGAAGTCCACAAGTCACCGCTGGTTTTGCTCTTCACCGCCGCAACCACCACCACCACTACCACCACCTCCAGCGTTCCTCCACTACCAAGCATCACCTCTACGTGGCTCACTGTTCCTCAATCCTGGCGCTCCATAACTGTTAGCTCTATTACTGCTTTCATTGTTCTTTCGGTATTAAGATCACTCGCTGTTTGGAAACGGAATAAAGAAAGTAATTGGAGGTTATTTCTGGGATTTTGTCTTGTCTAGGATATGGAATAATAGGGTTAGGTTGAATATTATGTCTTAGAGTTGTACGTAACACTGTGTAAGAATAGAAGGAGGAGAAAGTTGTTTTTATAGTGAATTCTTTAAGGCTACAGAAGCATATGCATTACAGTAGAGCACAAGAAATAGATTAACAGGAAGTATTAGGAGAGACAAAAAGGAAGTTACTGTAATTCTGTTCCTTTTCCTTAGTAAATGAGAAGAAAATGTCTCTGGTTTGTGGTGTAGTAACGTTTTCTATGCACGAGGGAAATACGAGGAGAGAGGAAGTTCATTATTTTACCCCATAGAAAAAAGTGAGAGGCACAAGATTATAAATGTCCAGAAAATTTTTGGGGTAAGACTTTGTATAGACACCGAAGACAGGAGGGAATAGGAGGTTAATACTATTCCTTCCTTGTTTTAGCATACAAATATAAAGAGAGTGAGAGAGTGAGAGGGTGAGTGAGTGATTGAAATAAGCCGCACAATTAAATAACAGCCAAGGTCATATGACGCCGCTACCGAATAACAGTCACCAATCTAAATGACCAACTAAAAAGGCAATGTGAAATAAAAAGGCTACAAACACGAGAACCCAAATAAAAGAGCTGAATGAACCTAAAAACAAACCTTAAAGAGACATAAAGAGAGTGTGGTGTAAGAAACAAAGACATCGAAAAGACATCGGTGATTATAATTACTTACCAAAGGAAATACGAAAACCGTGCATGTTAAAACGAAGACAATGACAATAGAAGCACACGTGAGAGGAGAGGGAGACAAAGGTAAAGAAGGATGGAAGACAGAAAGGGACAAACGGAAGAGACACATAAGAGCCACACACAGAAGGCTCACACCAAACACACTGAAAAAAGAGAGAGAAACTAAAAAAATGAAATAAAAAACGGGAGAATTGATTGCATGAAGGAGGATGAAAGATAGAAAAGGATAAATTGAGGAGAGATACATACCAGAACCACACAAGTACCAGACAACCTGCATTAAAAAAGTAAAACTGAAAGAAACTAAAAAGAGAGAGAGAGAGAGAGAGAGAGAGAGAGAGAGAGAATCGACTGCATGAATGAGAATGAAAGAAAGGAAAGGATAAATTGGGGAGAGATACACAACAGAACCACACACGTACCAACCACACTACATAAAGGAGACATAAACTACAAGAAAGGCCCCCCAAAAAAAAGGATGAATTGCATGAAGGAAGACACACGACAGAAAAGAATAGACGAAGGAGAAACATACAACAGAGATTATCCCCAACAACAAACCTGCATAGAAAAGAGGCAAACTGAGGGGAAGAGGGAAGAGGAGGACAAGAGGAGGGACATGAAAAGGTCAGTGAAAGGTAGACAGTTTAAATTATTCGGCCTTGTGATGAAAATGGCCTGAAAATCTTACTGTAACGGGAACAGTGGAAAGAAGGAGAGGCAGAGGAAGACCAAGGGAAAAGTACATTGATGGAGTGGTTCAAGCTGATGTCCGGTGCAATGACGCTTGTGGAGATCTTGAGAGGTACGCAAAACAGAAGCTGGTGGGAGGAAGTGCATGGTTGTTGACGTCCTGGAGGTTAGGTTAGGTTAGGTTAGGTTAGATGAAGTGAGGTAAGGTAAGGTAAGGTAAAGTAAGGTGAGGTGAGGTTAGGTTAGGTTAGGTTAGGCTAGGTTAGGTGAGGTGTAGTGAGGTTAGGCTAGGTGAAGTGAGATAAGGTAAAGTAAGGTGAGGTGAGATGAGTTGAGGCTAGGTGAGGTGAGGTCATGTCAGGTGAGGTGAGATGAGGTGAGGTAAGTTGAAGTAAGGTGAGATAATGTAAGGCAAAAAAAGGTAAGACGAGGTGACGTGAGATGAAGCTAGGTGAGCAAAGGTGAGATGAGGTGAGGAGAGGTCAAATATTTAGCAATCTAGCGTTAACAGTACCTGCCCTAAAGGAAATTATGGCTTTCAAGGATAAATAGTCCTCATGCTTATAAAGGCGTTACACATTCTGCACTGATAGTATAGAAAACACCTGAAAACCTACTCAATCACTTACTACACACAAAAAAATAGTTCATATATAAGAGATCCAAGCATTTAAGACAAGTTTCCTCCTCTCTCCCCTCCCTCTCTCTCTCTTCAACTCAATACACCCCTCCCTTTCAAGTTACCTTTAATACCCACTCCTTCCCCACCCTGCCTCGCCCCACTACACCAGCCAGGCATGCTCCTTAATACTGTTAGCCGCTGTTCACTCGTCTCTTATCCCTCCCTCCTGCATTTGTCTCCTAGTTAGTGTTAAGTGAAAAGATAAATAAAGATAAAACGGAGAAATAGAGGTAAAAGAGAAATAGAGGAGAAGAAAAGTGGAAAAGAGAAAAATATGAGGAAAAGGAAAGAGAAAGAGAAAAATATGGGAAGAAGAAAGAGAAAGAGAAAAATGTGAGGAAAAAGAAAGAGAAAAAAAGAAAAATGTGAAGAAATAGAAAAGAAAAGAAAAAATATGAAGAAAAGAAAAGAAGGAAAAATGTGAAGAAAAGAGAAGAGAAAAATATGAAAAAAGAAAAGAAAAAAATTATGAAGAAAAGAAAGAGAAGGAGAAAATTATGAAGAAAAGGAAAGAGAAAAGAGAAACATTAAGAAGAAAAAAAGAAAAAGAAAAATTATGAAAAGAGAAAAAAGAAAAATTATGAAGAAAAGAAAAGAAAAAAATATGAAGAAAAGAAAAGAAAGAAAAATTATGAAGAAAAAGAAAGAAAGAAATATTATGAAGAAAAGAGAAAAGAGAATAAATATGACGCAAAGAAAAAGGAAGATAAAAAATATGAAGAAGAAGAAAAGAAAAATTATGAAGAAAAAGAAAGAGAAAGAGAAAATAAATGAAGAAATAGAAAGAGAAAGAATGAAATAGAAAAAAAATAACACAAATTCTCGCTACACAAGCACCAAAGATGAACAGGTGGGCAGCGTCACACAACGTCACGCAAAGCAGATGTTCCGCTCAGCCTTTAACGTCACAAACCGTCTCACGTCGATCATTTTTACCTTATTTTTTTCTTATTTCTATTTTATCTATTTATTTATTCATTTTTGTTCTCCGCGTCCTTTCCACTACTCTGACTCACCGTGGCAGGGCAGGTGGTGGTGGTGGTGGTGATGGTGGTGGTGGTGGTGGAAATCCCAGTCCCTCCTTCACTCAACATTGCCAGACCATCGCCATTCCACGCTCATTTTTGGCGCTATGCACGTTTTGTGGTGTTTCCTGCTTGGATGTT
Source organism: Portunus trituberculatus (assembly GCF_017591435.1). Taxonomy (NCBI): domain Eukaryota; kingdom Metazoa; phylum Arthropoda; class Malacostraca; order Decapoda; family Portunidae; genus Portunus; species Portunus trituberculatus. The sequence continues at coordinate 1,865,067 of NC_059293.1, forward strand.
AGTTGTGTTACCAGGATGTGGTGGATGTGATGGTGGTAGTGGTGGTGGTGGTGGTGGTGGTGGTGGTGGTGGTGGTGGTGGTGGTGGTGGTGGTGGTAGTAGTAGTAGTAGTAGTAGTAGTAGTAGTAGTAGTAGTAGTAGTAGTAATAGTAGTAATAGTAGTAGTAGTAGTAGTAGTAGTAGTAGTAGTAGTAGTAGTAGTAGTAGTAGTAGTAGTAGTAGTAGTAACAGCAGTAGTAGTAGTAGTAGTAGTAGTAGTAGTAGTAAAAACAACAAAAGCAACAATAATAATAATAAATAAATGATGATAATAATAATAATGAAAACAACAATAGCAATAATAATAATAATAATAATAATAATAATAATAATAATAATAATAATAATAATAATACCACCACCACCACCACCACCACCACCACCACCACCACCACTGGCACCAACGAGAACAGTGACAGTGGCGCGGCCCGTGATGGTGGTGGTGGTGGCAGTGGTGGTGGTGGTGGCGATTGTGGTGGTGTTAGTCGGGATGGTGGAGATGGTGGTGGTGGTGGCGGTGATGGTGGTAGAGATGGTGGTGGTGGTGGTGGTGGTGGTGGTGGTGATGGTGGTGGTGGTGAGACAGTCAGCCGGGCCAGGAAAACAACAGGAAGTAACCTCTCCCCCCTCCCGTCATCCCCCTATCTCCCACCACCTCCTCTCCCTCCCCTTCCTCCTCCTCCCTCCCTCCCTCCCCTCCCTCCCTCCTTCTCTCCCTCCCTCATCCCTGCCACTGTCTGCTCACGATCGCTGATTTCTACTGGCTGACCTTTCACCCCTGAACCTTGTCACCTCGGCCTCCCCTTCCCTAGTCACCCCTGCCTCCACCCCTATCAGCCCTCCCTGTTCCCCACTCCCCTGCTCCCCGCTCCTCACCCCTTCTCGACCACCCACCCTATGTACAATTAACCCCTTCAGTACAATGACATATTTTCATATATTTTTACATATTATTTGGCGATTATGTTCAGCTTCAGAAACTTATGTGGGAATTACAATAGTGAAGACTTTGGCCATAAATCTTCTGTCCTTCATAAAACCACCTTAATGTCAATAAGATCGTGTAATTGCATCAAAAATTCATGGTAAAACTGCGTCCTAGTAATGAAGAGATTAAAACATTTACCTAACCTGACTTGACGTAATGTGACTTCTGCTAATCAAGGGTGTTCTAACCATGTCATTTGTCCTACGCTGATGTAACTTGCTAGTGTAATTTAAGGTAAAGCAATCAAACTTAACTTAACCTAACTAGACTTCACCTAATGTAACCGAATTTAACCTAACCTAACGAGACTACTATAAATCTGCCTTTAACTTAACCTAACCCAACCTAATTTAACCTAATCAAGGAATATAACCCATTTGAAATTTATAATATCAGCTCTGGAACTCTCTGCCTGCTTCTGTATTCCCAATTTCCTATGACTTGACTTCATTTAATAGGGAGGTTTCAAGACATTTGTCCCTTTATTTTGGCTAACTCTCTCTGACCTGCAAGGGAACTGACATCTAAGTGGACCTTTTTTACTTCGTTTCATGTTTCTCTTGCCCAGTTTTCCCTCTTACATAAAAAAATCCTTAATATCTCTTTTCTATATTCCCTGAACAGAACAGCACCAGTTTAACACAACCACAAATGTAACACAGCACCATTCCAAAACAGCAATCACCAAACTCAGCAGTAACAACAGCACAGTAACAGTCTATAACAGTCTAACGCAGCACCAGTTAAACACAGTCACCAGTCTAACGCAGCAGCATTCAAACACACCAGTCCACTACTTCAATCACCAAACACAGCAATGACAGCAACACAGCAAGTCTACACCATCCAAACAGTCACCAGTCAGAGGTTCCAAGACATTTATCCCTATTTTAAGCTGCTGGTAACTAAATGTGCCTTTTTTTCTCTTTTAATGTTGCCCTTAACCATACATAAAAAGCACACACACAGAACAGTCACAACATTCACACACACAAACACCACAACACCAGAAACAACAGCAGTTTAAAACAATCACCAGCATAACCCAACAGTCACCAATCACAGAGGGAAGCTAAACACCACAGTTATATACACACACACACACACACACACACACACACACACACACACACACACCAGTTAACTCCACAGCAACACCAGTCTAAAACAATCACCAGTATAACACAAGTCACCAAGCACAGAGGGAAGCTAAAAACCACACACACACCAGCCCAACACCGCAGCAACAATCCCACACACCACCAGTCCAAGTTACCAGGAAGCAATTATCCATTCACAAATTCACACGAAGGATAAGAATCTCCATTATCAAACCGCAACTGTGAACATGTTAATGGAGAGAGGTAAAAAACGTAAGCAAGAGAGAGAGAGAGAGAGAGAGAGAGAGAGTAGTTATTCTTGCGCCACTTAACAGGTGACACGTGATCCAAATGTTAGTTATGTCGATTTTTCTTTGCATAACTCTGAATCTCGTCAAGAAATAACAATTCAGAGAGAGAGAGAGAGAGAGAGAGAGAGAGAGAGAGAGAGAGAAAGTCGTTACTGTACTCGTAAATCAAATGCACTGGATGAGATTAAAAGTGCAGAGATGTATATAGAAAACATGAAAAAAAGGAAAATAATAGAAAGGATTGTGAAGACGTGTAAACTCGTTGGCTTAAATTGAAGTGTAATGAGCCAAAGAGACAAAAATGACTGAAGAATGTTGAGAAGTGGAGAATGCAATGAAAGAAACTAGACATAATTAATAAAATGACGAATGTATGAGAATAAAAAGTGAAATCTTATAATCTTAAAGGGAAATTAAATAGAAATTGATAAAAAAAATGTAAAAAATATATCGTACGTTGAAAAATATATAAGTAAACTAAAAAAAATGTATTGAATGTGAGGGAACACAAATACATGAAGGACAGATATTAAAACACACAAAAGAGAGAGAAACGTAACGTAACAAACCGAACAAAACCAAAGGAACGTAACAGCAAACATTTTAACGACGAACATAAGGAAACTACAAATAACAACTCCAATTTTAAGAACAGATAAACAAACTTAACAAAAAAAACATCAATGACAAAGGTAAAAGAAAAAAATTACTTGGGAGATACAAGTAGATGCAAAAAAAAAAGGAATAAAAAATAAAGAAAATAAAAGAACATAAAAACAAAGACAAAAATTAAAAAAAAGAGAACACGATAAACAAAATAAGGAATAAAAAAAAAATAAATAAAAAAGAAACACACACACACACACACACACAGAGAGAGAGAGAGAGAGAGAGAGAGAGAGAGAGAGAGAGAGAGAGAGAGAGAGAGAGAGAGAGAGAGAGAGAGAGAGAGAGAGAGAGAGAGAGAGAGAGAGAGAAACAAATAAAAAATGAGAAACGACGAAAATAACCTCAAGAAATACAAAAAAGAAATTAACCAACACACACAAAAAACAAACACTAAGAAAACTGACTAAAAACAAGACAAAAGAAACACACGAGTGAATATTTAAATCAAAAGAAACACGGGCGAGGCAGAGACTGGATCCATCAGCGGCAATAAGCGGTGAGTTGTCAGCCCTGCCGTGTGTTCAGCCTCTCATCCGCCGATTTATGGAAGGCGCGGGACGAGAGTTATGATCAACGAACGAGCTATACTCACACACAAGGAGGTGGAGGTGGAGGTGGTGGTAGTGGTGGTGGATTGAGAAAGAGTGTGAAGAGAATGAAAGAGAGACAGGGAGAAACATACAATTTTTTGCACACCAAGCTGAGTTGTCTGCCATTAAAGCCTTCAGTGGAGGGAATCATTCTTTACTGTGAGTTTGGGGTTATAATTCGAGGATTTTATTTACATCAGGAAGTGTCTATGGAGGTGAGAAGATTAATGGTCAGAGTATTCACTGTTTTAATCCCTCAATAAGTGTCTGACGCTGTATACAATCACCAAATAGTAAGCAGAATGATTATGAAAAGGCGTCATGGTACTGAAGAGATTAAGTGCTATGATGAATGGAATGAATGCACCGCCTCTAGCGTCACCACCAGCGGGAGCACAGTGCAAGACGCCGCTTCAGTTTATAGGCAAAATTAGGAAACACTTCTGCACCGCACCTTCACTATTTCAATAAACCTTTAGTTGAATTTATGCGATCTTTTAATGGTGTTTTTAATGTTCTGGTGATACATTAACAATATTTCTACTTTATTAACCCCCTTCAGTATACAATGAAACGTTTCCATATTCATTCTGCTTGCTATTTTGTGACTATACAGCTTCAGAAACTCACGTGGGGGATAAAAATAGTAAAAACTCTTGCTATTAATCTTCTGACCTCTTTAGACCCTTCCTAATGTAAATAAAAGTGTAATCGTACACAAATCTCATGGTAAAAATGTCTCAGTACTGAAGTGGTTAATAAGGGAAACTGTCTTGAAACCCGGCTAGTCATCTCTGTGGCCTTTGTAGATAGTCATGGTGAGAGACGAAAAGTGGTTAAGAATATGAGTCTTTGAGTGTGAACCAAGTTATGATGTGTGACTTTTTCTCCCTGTGGACGTATTTCACCTGGGTTACTGCTGCCCAGGAATGATTGCCAACCTTCTTGCTATACACAAATGGAAAAGTTATTTTATGTAAGAAGGGAAAGCTGGTCAAGGGCAACATAGAGTAAACAAAAAAGGCCCACTAAGTTGCCAGTCCCCAGTTAGTGTTCCGTAAATCGCGTTATGTGGCTTCACTTCCACTAAACGCGCCGTGCTTCTTAACCCTTTCCCTGCGATAGACAACAATCCTCGGCACTAAGAACACTGTATGAGATATTTTCATACGTGTCGGCAAGAAAGAAAGGGTTTACAAAGATAGATTTTGTAGTTTCTAGCCACTGTGATGTTTGTAGGTTGCTCTAGATTAAGAAGAAATGTCTCAGTGGTTAGTGACTATGGAAAGCTGTGTCAAATAGCAATGAAAGGGTTAAACGGCATGGACTCTTATCAGGACTAGTAATAAAAGACTATACAGATTAGTATTAATTGTGTTCTTATGGTTAATTTCTCTATAGAGTAAGAAGAATCGTTAATCTGTTACTGGTATAATAAAAACATCCCCTTGAAAATCTCTACAAATTTCCAGGAGAGCGTGTTGGAAGTGGCTAAGGTAAGACGCCAAGAGGTTAACAATATTGACCTGTGTCTCTGTTCACCTTTCCTTCCACTCTACACACTGAACATTACTATTACTTTCGTTTCTTTGGGTTGATTAGCTAACGTCACCAGTTCACGATTCACCACCACCAGTATCCATCACCATCATCACTGTCACCACACATCACCAGCCGTCACCACATATCACAGTCCATCATCACCAATACCTCACAATTATAATGACCATTCTCATTCCATCATTACATCATTACCATCATCACCACCACATATCATCTCCCATCATCATCACCACCGCCATGTGACAATCATCATCACCATTCCCAATCCATCATTACCATCACCACCACAACACCATCCATTATCTTCATCACCATTCTCAGTCCATCATTACCATCCACCACCACAACACCATCTACCATCACTATCACCCATTATCACCATCACCACCACCCATTATCACAATCATACACCGAAAGCAACACTGTGTTCAAGACTACTGGGACGAATATTAATAGTGGAAGAAGTTACAGGAACAAGTGAGATAAGTATGTCAGTGAGGCAAGAGAGTTGGACAATTGGGGAGTAAACGTTTGATCAAGGAACGTCAGAAAGATAAACGTTAGAAGGAGTAATTGCTTGAAGAATAAACGTTGAAAGAAATGATATCCACGAAAACAACAGCAACAATGAAAAGTAAGAAAAAAAGAAGGAAGAAGAGTAATAAGAACATGGAGACAAGAACACAAGAACAATACAAGAACGAAAACAACAACAACAATAACAACATTAATGGACCAAACAAGCATCCACCCCAACACCCAAGTCACCCCATCCCATAACTCCCTCCCCAAACATCACCCCCCTCCCCACCCTCTCATCATTACACCACCTCATCACCACCCTCACCATCCACTACCATCCACACCACTGCCCTGTCCACTTCTGCACTCCACTTCCACTATTTCAAAAGGGTTTATCTAAATTTACACAAGATTTTTAAGGTGTTTTTACGGTTCATAAGGGAGAATGACAAGGTTTCTATGTTATTAACTGGAGAAACATTCTTGTAAGCCCCGCCAGTCGTCTCTGTGGCCTTGAATAACAGTCGTGGTGAGAGAGCAAAGCGTTTCTGAATACGGAGTTCATCTTTACTCATCTCTCCTCCTGACCTCTTGCCTCACCCTGACACTGTGACCTCCCTTACGCCTCTTCCCAGGACACTGCCTTGACCTCTAACCCTAACCTAACCTAACCTAACGTAACCAAACTCAACCTTACCTAACCTAACCTAACCAAACCTAACCCAACCCAACTTAACCCAACCAGACCCAACCAAACACAACCTAACCCAACCTAACATAACCTAACCTAACCAAACCTAACCCAACCCTAACCCAACCTAACCTAACCCAACCCAACCTTACTTAACCTAACCTAACCTAAGCTAACCTAAGCTAATTGTCTACAAGTGTATCATGAAGGAAATAAGACGTAATGTTTTGAAAAGTATCATAACCCTTGTTTTTTTTGTAATATTTCTTTATTTCTTCTTCCATGGCCCTCTTTTTTATTGTTTAACACAATAAGTCAAAGCTTCGTAGGGATTCTATGTTGTGTGTGTTTGCAGTTGATGGTGAGTGAATCATAAGTCATAGCTGTAAGTGAGGAAAGATGATAACACGTCACACTCATGTACACCACTTAAGTATTCATTTACTCATTGACTGCAAATATCTCTCTCTCTCTCTCTCTCTCTCTCTCTCTCTCTCTCTCTCTCTCTCTCTCTCTCTCTCTCTCTCTCTCTCTCTCTCTCCTTCTTTTCTTTTTTTTCCATTCTGCGTGATTTCTTTTTCAGTTTTTTTCTCATGTTTCTTTTCTTTCAACCTCTCTCTCTCTCTCTCTCTCTCTCTCTCTCTCTCTCTCTCTCTCTCTCTCTCTCTCTCTCTCTCTCTCTCTCTCTCTCTCTCTTGCACCTTTATGTTGAACGGCAGTCATTCAGCCCTGTCTTTGTTATGTTACACTTCATTTGTTGCATAATGTGAGACTCTTTATGTACTTTACCCTACAGAAGAATAGTAAGAGGAATGCGAGAAATCAACAAAACTAAGTAGAAATAATAAAAAAACCTGTCAGTTATTTGATATATAATTACTGAAAGCCTTTGAAAGTGAATGTAGTGTGTGTTTAATTGCCAACGAGTATAATGAATGAATAAGGAAAATGAACAGAAATGAAATGGAAAAGTGAATATTTATCTCTTCATGGTCACTGGTTACTATTTGGAGATTTTATAGAGCTTCTGATACTTATGTGGGGGATTAAGATAGTGAAGAGTCTTGCGTTTTCATATTTATTCTGCTTGCTATTTGGAGATTTTATACACCTAGAGATACTTAATTGCTGATTAAAATAGTGAAGACTCTGGCCATTAAACCTCTGACCTCAATAGACCCTTCCTGATGTAAATAAAATGGTCTAATCGCACACAAATCGCAAGGTAAAATTGTGTTTCAGTATTACAGTGATTAATCTTCTGACCTCCATAGCCACCTCAGGATATAAAAAAATAGTCTAATCGCACACAAATCTCAAGGTAAAAATGTGTTCCAGTATTGAAAGGGTTAATCTTTTCAGTACCATGACGCATTTTCATATGTAACCTGCTAATTATTTGGTGATCTAATGCAGTTTGAGATTCCTATGTAGGAAATTAAGATAGTGAAGACTCTGTCCATTAATCTTCTGACCTCCATAGATCCTTCCTAGAGTGAATAGAATTATCCTAAGTGTTTTCCAGTATTGAAGGAGTTAATCTCTCAGTAGCATGACGCGTTTTCATATCTATTCTGTTTACTATTTGGAGATTTCATACACGTTCAGATACTTAAGTCCTGATTAAAGACTCTGGCCATTAATCTTCTGATCTCCATAGACCTTTCTTGATGTAAATAAAATGGTCTAATCGCACACAAATCTCAAGGTAAAAAATGTGTTCCAGTATTGAAGGAGTTAATCTCTGCAGTAGCATGACGCGTTTTCATATCAATTCTGCTTACTATTTGAAGATTTTATACACCTACTGATACTTAAATGCTGATTAAAATAGTGAAGACTCTGGCCATTAATCCTCTGACCTCCATAGACCCTTCCTAATGTAAATAAAATGGTCTAATCGCACACAAATCGTAGGTAAAATTGTGTTCCAGTATTACAGTGGTTAATCTCTTAGTAACATTTATTCTGCTTACTATTTGAAGATTTTATACACCTTCAGATACTTAAAAGCTGATTAAAATAGTGAAGACTCTGGCCATTAATCCTCTGACCTCCATAGACCCTTCCTAATGTAAATAGAATCGTCCAATTTTATACACTAAACTTATAATAAAAAATACGTCGCAGTACTGAAGAGGTTGAGATCAATGTTGGTTACCTTATTAAAGTTACGTAAGGAAGGAAAGGATGGCACGGACACTCCCTCCCACCCCAAAACGAACATGTACAGTGCGTGGGCGAGGTGGCTGGTCTAAGGACACCACGGAACATACAGGTGGGCTAATTAGTACCCAAGGACGCCGCCAGGTGAAGAAGTTTTGTTTAGCTTCATTTTTTTATTGCTCTCTCTCTCTCTCTCTCTCTCTCTCTCTCTCTCTCTCTCTCTCTCTCTCTCTCTCTCTCTCTCTCTCTCTCTCTCTCTGTGAAGTTTTTTTTTTTTTAATTAGTAAGATGTTTAATGTATGAGTGTAGTTACAATGTTCTGGATCGTTTTATTGCTTCTTTTTTTTCACCATCATCATCACCACCACCATCACCACCACCACCACCACCACCACCACCACCACCACCACCACCAACAACAACAACAACAACAACACTATCCCCATTAGAAACACTACTATCATCACCACCACCACAATCACCACAAACAACAGCATTAACACCTTCACCACCACCACCACCACCACCACCACCACCACCATCATTATTATTTTCACCATTACTTTAGTCACTTACATTCTTCTCTTCCTCTTCTTCTCATTCATTTAGTACTCTATCTCCTGCTCCTCCTCTTCCTCCTCCTCCTCCTCTTACTACTACTACTACTACTATTACTACTACTATTACTACTACTACTATACAGTCCTCTTGTCTCTCCATCCTGTTCCTACGTAGAAATAGTCCTCAAACAGTCATGGAAGGTCCTAAAAGTCCTCTGCTGTTTGAATTTGCTTGTAATCACTTGTAATCCTTCACCTCTTCCTTCCCTTCTTCCTCGTCCTCCATTATTTAGACTTCTTCCTCCTCTTTCTCCTCCTCCTCCTCCTTAATCTATAGTTTTCTTCATTCTCCTCTTCTTTCTCCACTATCTAACAGTTTTTACTCCTTCAATACTAACTCCTCATTTTCCTCCTTTTCCTCCTCCTCCTCTTCCACAATCTTGGCTTCTTCATTCTCCTTCTCTTCCCTCATGGTCTAACTCTTTTTATCCCTTCAATACCAGGTCCTCCTCCTCCTCCTCCTCCTCCTCCTCCTCTTCATCCTGCTCCAGCCACGCACACCTGCCGCGCACTTCTGCACCTGCCTACACGGAAATAACGCCTTAGTAGTCACTTGTTCACCAATTACAGGTCACCTCTCACCTGCCACCACGGGATTGTCAAGCGGCAGTCAAGCAAGTAATGTGTGTGTGTGTGTGTGTGTGTGTGTGTGTGTGTGTGTGTGTGTGTGTGTGTGTGTGTGTTACTAGTTTGCTTTATTTTTGTGTTTGAATATTCATCACTCGTGCTCGGAATATATATTTTATTTTTTTCTGCCACGTCATTTAATTAAATTGACTTTTAAAAATGCAATTCTCTCTCTTGGTAATTCCGATATGTAGGCTTTTTTTTTTACCTGCCCACCCACACACACACAAACACGAGCACACACACACACACACACACACACACACACACACACACACACACACACACACACACACACACACACACACTCTCTCTCTCTCTCTCTCTCTCTCTCTCTCACACACACACACACACACACACACACACACACACACACACACACACACACACACACACACACACACACACACACACACACACACACACACACACACACACACACACACACACACACACACCCGGAACAAGAGAGTGTTGGCTTCAGAGAGTTTCCCAGGTGAGTGTCCCAGGTAAATGCTCGCTCTTTTTCACGCTCAGCTCCTGTGAATTGGCGTGACTAATGCTGCTCAACTTAGCAACACGCGCTGCATATTTTTACCCTTCACGCTCTTTTCTCCCTTTTGCCTCGACACGGACAGCGAGGCAAGGGCAAGCTCAGGAGAGAAAGGCGGCAAAAGACTCACTCGGGACACAACACACAGGCAGGGTACTCGATTCTAAGTGACGCTCGGAAAGGGAAAGGGAAGCCGGGAAAGGTTAGGGACGCAATGCACACAGACAGAGCTAACCTAATTCACTCCTCATTATTTTACCTAACCTAACCAAACCTAACGTAACCTAACCTAACGTAACCAAACCTAACCTAACCTAACGTAACCTAACCTAACCTAAACCTAACCTAATCTAACCAAACCTAACCTAACGTAACCAAACCTAACCTAACCTAATTTAACCTAAACCTAACCTAACTTAAACTAATCTAACGTAACTTAACCTAACCTAACCCAACTTACCCCAACCTAACCTAAACTAACCTAACCCAACTGAACTTAACTTAACCTAACTCAACCTAACCTAACCTCATAAGCTCATCTGCAGTTACAATAGGTCAAGTTTTTTGTTTTGTTTTCCTCACTGTAATGGTTATTCTTTCTTAACCTCCAGAGCAGTGTAAAAGACTTGCTTGCCCGGACACACAAGAAAGGACAGGCAGAAGAGGTTATTTGCAATCTTTAAGCATAAATGACTTATCAGCGGACCGTAGTATAGAGTAATTGCAGCTAAAATATACGATTATTAGTAATGATTAGTAGTAATGACATGTTTTAAGTGGAGACTGTGCAATGGATGGGTAATGACCTACGATTTTATTTACTGATTATGAAAAAAACATGAAAATAATTATAATGGAATCCTAAAATGGTGAATGAGAATGAAAAGATTGAGTGATATGAGACAATACATGAAGCTGAGAGGGATTAAGAATACTGAGATTACCAACACATTACCTTGAAAGTGTCCGCACCAAGTCAATAGGGAACGTTAAAAGAAGGTTAGGTGGGTTTGTGGCTGGTACCGATAAGTGTGTATGGATACGTGTGGCTTTACACAGGGACGGCCACCTGTAGGATGATGGTTGCTCGCAGCTTCCTTCTACTGTTTGTATGCTTCTCTTCCATGAAAAAATTCGGCTTTATATAATGCAACACTTGTAATCAATCGATACTGACGAGAGGAGCTGTGTAAGTGGTGATGTGAGGACCAGTGTGAATACTTAGTAAATTATTGACCATAAAATAAATTGCAGCAGGGGACATATGATCACTTTTATTTGAGGTTGAATACAAAACATAAATTAGAATAAAATAAAAACTTTGAGAAGCCCGTAAAAACCAATGAATGACACATTAAGACTACATCACACAAACGCGTCAAAAAACCACAAAACGAATAAACATTACTAAGTTGTAAATAGCCAAAGCTGCTATGTCAGTCAAATTACATGGCGCTGTTGAGGAGTGGGAGAGTGGCGGGGCGCGGTGGGGTGGAAGGGCAGACGGTGACGTGATGTGACGGTGCAGTGACAAACTCTAACCCCTGCAGTATCAAGATGCATTACTACTTTATTCATTCTGCTTACTATTTGGTGATTTCATACAGCTTTACAAACTTATGGGGTAAATTGAAATAGTGAAGACTGTGGCCATTAATCTTGTGATCTCCATAGACCCTTCCCAATGTAAAAACTAAAACATCTATTCTCACCAAAAGTTCATGGTAAATATGTGTTCCAGTACTGAAGGTGTTAAGGAGGAAAATTTCAAGACACTTCTGCTAATTTTGGACTAGCTTTTCAACTGTCTCCTTTAGAGTGTGTCACCCTTACTCTGTGTGTGTGTGTGTGTGTGTGTGTGTGTGTGTGTGTGTGTGTGTGTGTGTGTGTGTGTAATAATAATAATAATAATAATGATATACGGTTTATCAATTTGGCAATGTAAAAAAATTACACTGAAAATGTACAGGGGGGGGGGGTACATTAAAACAATGA
>NC_059293.1:1882500-1887500 GCF_017591435.1 Portunus trituberculatus
TCTTCAAAAGAAAAGGAAAGAAAAGTGCAAAAGAAAGGAAGGTGAAAAGAGAACCTTGAACTCAGAGGTCACAACTACAACACTATCACTAGCTCTCCTTTCCATGTCTGTCTGTGTGTGTCTTTCACTCTACACCCTCATTCGCACGCCTCGCCAGGACCAATGACATGCACGGAACGAACACTTAAGAAGGCAGACCACGAAGAAAAAGAAGAAATTCAGGAGACAAAATGCAAAAAAAAACGCCTTACGAGTGACCCTTTCAGAAGCAAACGAAGTAAAATGAAACTGCATCACATAAAACATAAGGAAAAATTTGAGGATTCTATGTGTGTTGATTATGATATGGTGGGATTGAATAGTTAGGGATCCGCTGTCAGCTTCATTATATCTCAATGCAGTTTAGATCCCAGGAAGGCCAGGCAGGCAACACTTGGAGAGAAAAGGGTAATGGTGATACTATTTCTTTGCATCATATATATTCGTACAGTTCATCATCGCTAGTGCTTGCAAGGGTAGAGTAAAGAAGACCAGTAAGAAGATGCATAGAGACGGAAGAGTACTACTGATGTTGTGTCCTCGCCAGTGCTACCTAGTATAGAGCAGGGGACCACTGAAGCAACGTATGGAGACAGAAGAGTTATAATGATGTCTCGTTTCATCTTATTCATACAGTTCACCTTCGTTATAGTGCTAGAAAGTATAGAGCACAAGGAGACCACTGAAGCAACGTATGGAGACAGAAGAGTTATACTGATGTTGTCTCTTCATATCTTATCCATACACTTTACCCTTGTCAATACTAGGAAATATAGAGTAGGAGAGCAGTGAGACAACAAATGGAGACAGAAGATTTATACTGATACTGTTTCTTTTCATGTCATTCATACACTTCACCTATGTAACTCCTTGCGACTATAGAGTACAGGTAGAGAGACCACTGAAGCAACACATGGAGACAGAGTAGTTATACTGATGGTCTTTCTTTACATCTTACTCACACATTTCACCCTTGTCACTGCTAGCAACTTCACAGGGAGGTTGCTAATAATGTAAAGGATAGAGAAGTGATAATCCTAGTAACAACTGCAGGAAAAATGAATACTTGGCTCTTTACAATGCTAAACAAGCGAGATACTCAAATTCTTACCACACTAAATGGTAGAATGGCTGCTGGTAACTCTCTCACGGTTATTATGCTCGTCAAAACTTAACCTAAAAATAACTAAGAAGTATTTTTGTATCTCTATGTGTTTCTACAAGTAAAATGGCTGAGAATTTGAGAATATATTTTTAATGAATGTTTTCTTCTTGTGGATGCTTATAAGTAATTTGTACATTGCCTTTATTTGCATATTAAATCGCAGTTATCATGCAGAGAGTGAATGGTTACTATAATGGCAACATGAAGGAGGGAGTGATACAAACAACAGGAAGGGAGTGAAGGGCTGCCATACTAACACACACACACACACACACACACACACACACACACACACACACACACACACACACACACACATCTCTCTTCTCTTAGTTTGCTTGAATTTCTAACCAAGTCAAATACCTCGCTTTTATTTTATTTTTTCTTCTTTTTATTATTTTTTCTGTGTGGCGGAAAACAGGAGCGAGCGCAGGAATTAATAAGCGGTTGTCACACTGAATATTTAGTTAGGGAAGTGGCGCAGCTGTCCGGGGCTTTGACAAATGGCTGATTGCTGCGGGATTATGGAGTAAAGAAGAAGGAATGCAGTCTGGGGAGCGAGGGCTTACTCACTCACATGTCTGGCAGGGAATCACTATCTCAGAGTGGCGTCCTTTGTATTCTTATATATTTCCAACCTACCTATGCTTTAGAATTACGTGCTGGTATTTGGGAGAAGAGAGGAGGGAGGGAGGGAGGGTGAGACGGAGGCTGGGACTGATGGACAGAAGGAGAGGGAGAGAGAGAGAGGAGGGAAGAGGAGGAAGGAGTGCGTGTGTTCAAGTATTCAATGATAAAGCTTTAATTTTTGTCTCTGTTCTCACTGCTGCACTTTCAGAGGTTTCCTGACGGTGCAGGGTACAGTAAAGTGAAGCAGTTTGCACCACTCTATACATACAGTGACGAAAATGAAGTCTTGGAAAGGTAGAGTAAAATTAGAACAGTTTTGAAATGGCCAGGAATAGACTCTGTACGTAAAGGAAGAGATTAAGAGAAAAAGGCTTTGGGAGTGGTAGATTAGGTGAAAGAGTTTTGAAATGGACAAAATATCCGGTGTCACACAAACACCTATACGGAATATTAAGAAACCGTGTGATGAAAAGGAGAAGGATGGATTGAAAGGTCTTAAAATGGGTAAACATAAACGCTGTGAGAAAAAAAGCCTTGAATAGAAAAGAATATTAACCCATTCAGTGCCATGACACGTTCTCATTTTCATTCTGCCTACTACTTGGCGATTTTACACAGCTTCAGAAACTTATGTGCGATTAAGGTAATGAATATTGGCCATTAATCTTCTGACAGCCATAGACTCATCCTAATGTCAATAAAATCCTCCAGTTACACACAAACTCAAGTTATAAATGAGTCCCAATATTGAAGGGGTTAAAGGATATTTTCAAAAGGCCAGGATTAACCACTGCAATACTGGGACACATCTTTACCATGAATTTTGGGTGTGATTAAACGATTTTATTTACATTAAGAAGGGTTTATGGAGGTCAGAAGATTAATAACCAGAGTCTTCACTAATTTATTCCTCCCCCTTGAGTCTCTGAAGCTGTCTGAAATCACTAAACAGTAATCAAAATGAATATGGAAATGCGTCATGGTACTGGAGGGGTTAAAGACTGATGTGCATATGTTCCAGTTCTGCGCTAGGAAATGTTCCCCGAGTCACAGTACAGAACAACATCAATCCTTTCACTGCTAAGGACTGTGCTGCATTTGAGTAACACTACATAACTTACGTTCACAAAAGTATTATAAGAAAGAGTGGAATGTACTAATGATTCAGTTACTCCTTTTGATGGCAGCGTGTTCCAAATTGCACTCTAGACTTCCACTAAACTGATTTTATTAAACTTGGAGAAAAATCACAGAAGTCTAGAGTAAAGAACATTAACCTCTTCAGTACCAGAACGCTTTTTCATATTCATTCTGCTTACTATTTAGTGATTTTACACAGCTTCAGAAACTTAGTATGTGGGGATTAAAATAGTGAACACTGACCATTAATCTTCTGACCTCCATAGACTCTTCACTAATGTCAATAAAGTCGTCTAAACAAACCAAAAATTCGTGATAAAAATGCGATAAGAACCCTGTAATTTAAGCATCCCCTTTAGCCCATAAATTCCCGTGAAAAGTCTACATGGTATAAAAAAAAAAAAGGGAAGCTACAATACACAGGTTTGAAGGAAAGCATCCCTTAGGGAATAATTGACACAAGATTATCTTCTTCCTCTCACCGCTATTCTGTCCACCTCTCTGATGCAAAAGTTAACCAGTACTCTCAATCATTCATGGTTTTCTGTGGTACACTCTGGAGCTCCCTGCCTGCTTCTGTATTTCCATCTTCATATGACTTGGCTTCCTTTAAGAGGGAGGTCTCAAGACATTTATCTCTTTCTTTTGGATAATTCTTTCGGACCTGCAGGGGAATTGGCAACTAAGTGGGCCTCTTTTTTATCTTTGCTTGGCCTTGGACAACTTTATATATATATATATATATATATATATATATATATATATATATATATATATATATATATATATATATATATATATATATATATATATATAATGTATAGTCCGCTACGCATTGGCATAACAACTTCACGAATGCTTCCTACATAACGAGACCAGGCCTGACTTAGCAGAGACAGTCGTTGAACAAGAATCACCACAAACTAGAGGAGGTGTAGGGGAATAAATGACAAATAACGATGAACAGCAGACAAAACTATATGAAACCTGTTACCTGATCACGTGTCGCGTCGGTAAGGTTGGTACGCTTGGCTTGACGTGATGATGTGACGCTCTATTTCCCAGGTCATAATATACTTCAAGCATACCACGTGTGCAGGGATGCCAACTGTTACCGTTATAGTACATCAAACATGCCAAATAATATCGTCATGGTGTCAGAATGTCAGGAAAATATATCGACGATCTCGAAATAAACTCTGCATTCTTGTAGTGGATAAGGTGGTGAGTTACATACATGTCACCGTGATACCCAGGTTCTGGCTGGAGGTGTAATTGCCTTACACCAAAGATGCGTTTGGGTGGTGATATGGGTACTACTATAAATAAAATTGCCTGCGCCGCTAATGTGTGGAAGCTGAACAGTGCTTCCCATACTCTTCAAGTGAACCTACAGGCGCTATAGGCCATAACATAAAAAAAAAAAAAAATCCCTAATTTAGGTTTGCAGTCTCAAGCGTTCTGCCGTCTTATCTTGCCTACATCTAACAACATCCTCTGGTGATAGTTTAACAAGCATTCTACACTATCGATGAAGGGAAACACCCGTGAAAAGCCACCAAAGGATCTCTAAGGTCTATAAAAATAATTCCAATGAAAAATAAAGCCATATATCTCTTATCTTAATGTAATAACAAAGGATGATGCAAATTAAGAACCAGGGCCTAGATATTTCTGGGCCCTGTTCAAAACACTACCGAACGAGAGAAAATACGAAGATTTTTTAACATTTTATCTAGACTACATTTTACAGCCCCAGTGGAAGTTGTGTAGAGATATGAAGGGCGTTACCTAAGCCCAGTGATAGAGTAGCAACCATTTTACACCTGCACCATCAACAAACCTCTGGTGAAGCAGCAGTGAGAACAGAGACAAAAATGAAACCTTTATCACTGAATACTTAAACACACTCTCTCCTTCCTCTTCCCTCCTTTTCTCTGCCCCTGTCCATCACTCCCAGCCTCTGAATATAATGCTGATGACAGACTGTGGGGCTGAGGAACCAAGACCTTATTGTAAACAGGAA
>NC_059293.1:1892500-1897500 GCF_017591435.1 Portunus trituberculatus
CCACCACCACCTTGAGTCCCCGTGCTGTGTCGGTGTGTCCCGCCAGATGGAGCGGCAAGAAACCCATTACTTTCAAGGCGACCACTCAAATGGTAAGAGTACGGGTCAGATAATGTGTGGTGACAAAAAGAGTGACCCCGGCGTGGTCAGGAGAGGAGTGGGCACGGAGAGACGACGGCCGGGTGTTGGGAGTTGGTGTGCTGTGCTGTTGGGGTGAGGCGGTAGCAAAGGGAAAGGGACGCGCTACTAAATGCTCACTGATTTAAAGGGTTTTGAGTCGTGTTTGGGTTTTCCTCTCCATGAACGTAGTGTATGTGTTTATACCAGCGTGAGGGCTCTTCATAATATACTTGTATTTCTCTATGTAGCGGTGTGTGTGTGTGTGTGTGTGTGTGTGTGTGTGTGTGTGTGTGTGTGTGTGTGTGTGTGTGTGTGTGTGTGTGTGTGTGTGTGAGTGAGTGTGCGTGCGTGTGTGTTGGAAGTCAGTTTTGGTTCCTCTCCACCAATATGAGTGTTTGCACCAGCGTGAGGATAAATCAATATACTCTTCGTCTGTCTGTTTGTCTGCATGTGTGTATATCAGTCTATTTGTCTGGCTGTCCATCTGTTCCAGCTATTTATTTACTCCCTGTTTTCTTTTCTAGTCATTTTTTTTTATTCTATGAACGTGTTTGTACCAGCGTGAAGCAGTCAATATGCATGTGTCTGTTTTTGTATGTTTGTGTGTCTGTATCTGTGAATCTGTATATCTATTTGTATTCTCTATGTGTCTCTATGTATACTTGTACTTCTGAGTTTTCTTCCCTATGAATGCGTGTGTTTGTTTATGCTGGGGTGAGGTCAATGCACTCTAGTCTGTGTGTGCATGTGTATGTGTGTGTGTATACCTGTGTTTGCCTGTCTGCTCTGCCTGTTGATCTGTTTTATTACTGTGTACTTTCCTTTTTCTTTTTTCATGAACTGCTGTGAGTGAGGGTAATTAATATACACTTGTTAGCAACCACTACGTACACAAAGCAGTGACGAACGGCAGAAACGCGGTGCTGTATTCTCAAACATCTCAGCGTCTTACTTCTCCCTCTTATAGTGAAATTACTGAGGTTTGTATAGCTGTTTTCATGATGTCAATGATTGTCTAAAGCCTCTATATTATTGAGAAGAAAACTACTATGAAGACCTATCTCATAATAATCTCTGTAGCCTTGAAAAATAGTCTAGATCAGTCAATTTAGAAATATAGGTATAGAAATATAGGCTAAAAAAATATAGGTTCTACTTTAAGATCTTTTATGACATCAGTAAAAGTTTAACAGATGAAAACTACTCTCTATATCATCAAGAAGAAAACTATTTATGAAAACCCATCCCATAACCTCTGTAGCCTTTGAAAACAGTCCAGATCAATCAGTCTTGTGAATAAAGTGTCTAGAAATACAGGCTCTACCTCAGGCTCCTTCTATGATTTCAATGAGAATTTAACAATGTCTCTGCACCATTCAGGAGAGAAACACTTATGAAAACCCAAATCATAACCTCTGTAGCCTTTGAGAACAGTCCAGGCCAGTCAGTTTAACGAATAAGGTGTCTACAAATACTGGCTGTAACTTAGCATCCATTTATGACTTCAATGAGAGCTTAACAATATCCCTGCACCATTGAAGGGATAAAATGAAGGTATGGAAACCCGACTGATAACCTGTGGCCCTTGAAAACAGTCCTGACACGGGAATACAAGCTCTACTTAACGATACATACATGATTTCAGTGATAGTTTAAGATGTCTGCATTATCGAAAGAAAAAAAAATGAAACCATGGAAAACCCAACTAATATTTCCTGTGGCATTTGAAAACGAAGTGTGTGAATAAAGTGTCTGTGAATAAAGCCTTTAGTTTACGATGTTTTGAAGGTTACAGTAATAAATTTAAGGTACATACATCATAGAAAGGGTTGAAAGTGAAAAATGAACTGACTACTGTGGCCGAGAGTGAGTGGATGAGTGAGGGAATATGGGCCGAGTGAGCGAAAGTCGGGCGAGTGTAAGAGTGTGATGGAGCAAATTTGAGGATGTGAGAGGTGAGTAAGTGGGACTAGAGTGAGAGGCTGAGTGTGAAGGTGGGACGAGTGTGAATGGTTGAGGGGCTTAGTGTGAGGGTGTGAGTGGCGAGTGTATGAGACAAGTGTGAGGGTCCGAGTATGAGAAAGTGATGGGCTAAATTTGAGGGTGAGAGGTGAGTATGTGGGACGAGTGTGAAGAGTGAGGGGCCGAGTGTGGCAGTGACAGAAGCACTTGACATTATCACTCTGGCAGTCACTCAGCACTCTTACATAATCACGCTACTACGCAAAAATGAGATCTAGTTGCTTATATAAATACGCGGATCTCTCTCTCTCTCTCTCTCTCTCTCTCTCTCTCTCTCTCTCTCTCTCTCTCTCTCTCTCTCTCTCTCTTTGGTGTGTGTGAGTGTGTGTGTGTGCGTGTATGTGTGTGTCTATACGTGCGAGTGCATGCGTGTGTGTAGTCAAACCAGCAATCCTACACCAACAAAAAACAGAGGCAAGAAAAAGAAAGAAGCATATTGTGAAAGAAAACGTAGAAAAAATATCAAAGGACAGAAAAGGAAGCAAATTAGACAAGGCTCACCCAGGAATAATGTAACGCAGACACTAAATGAGATGGCGGGACAGGAGCGGCGGGAGTCTTGCATGCGGGAACAAAACTGTGATAAGGCTGAGAAATGTCACGATTACCCTTCCCACACGCCAAAGAATGAGTCGTGAATATGCTTCGATGTAACAGCAGGAGGGCAACACCAACAATACGCCTTAATTAGTGGTCAAAAAAAGAGAATAATGATAAAAACGACGATAGCGAATTTGCAACGGTTCAGAGAGATACAAGAATGGAAGATCAGAGTGTGTCAAATTGTCCTCTGAATGTCCCCGTGGGAAAATTCTCCTTAGACAGCAGAGTGGTCATAATGTCGCACAAAAAAAGGGAAAATAACTCAATAATATGCATGTTGTAAGGTGTAAGTACTAATAAGCTTACGACATTATGGGCTTATATAATGAGTAGAGATACTGAAATGCTACAAACATAAATAAGCTTAACATTACGAGTATAGACAGACTTATGAGATGGTATATGTATTGATAAGCGCAATTAATAGTGATACAAACAAGAGTACTGCATGTTTAGAGTATAGATGATCCCTGCAAGAATAAATAGACTTGTGAAATGTTAGTGATATAGACAAACTTAAATATTGTGAGTATGAATAAGCTTATGAAACTTTGCGAAAATACATAAGCTTGTGACATGTTAGTGATATAGACAAGCTTGCGATATGTAAGAGTATAGATAAGCCATTGTGGGTATAGATAAGCCTATTGAATGTTGCGAGTATAGATAAGCTTGTGAAATGTTGTGAGTATAGATAAGCTTGTGACGTGTTAGTGAAATAGACAAGATTACAACATGCATGAATGTAGATAAGGCTATGAAACGTTGCGAGTAGAGATAAGCTTATGATATTACGAGAAAAGATTCCCTTCAGACTCTCAACAACAGCTTCTCAACAATAGCTTCATCAAACGTTTCAGTAAATAAAAAAAAGGGAATAAAATAGATCAGAGACAATCGCAGCTACACAGGTCGATTCTTAGCTAACATTGTGGCGAATGACAACTGAGCATCTCCCTTAACCCCTTCAGTACCATGACGCGTTTTCATACATCATTCTACTTACTATTTGGTGATTTTATACGGCTTCAGAAACATATGTGGGGATTGAAAATAGTGAAGACTTTAGCTACTAACCTTCTGACCTCCATAGACACTTCCTAATCTAAATGAAACCATCTAATTACACCCAAAACTCATGGTTAAAAATTCATCCCAGTAGTCAAGGGGTTAAATGCCAGTATCTATATCCTTTGATGGCACTAAATAAGACAACGGAGTCAATGGATTAATTAGCAACATCTTAAACCAAACCTTAATAAAGGAACGCAAGTTATTCATATACGTATTTTCTTTATATTCATTGTCTACCATTATAGTTTCATTTACGAGTAAGTTTTCACGCGTTATTAAAAATTGAACTCTATGATACTAGGCTGAACGAAGGAAGGAAAGACAATTGACATCTTACCAAATCAGTGGGAATAACACCTCATTATCAAACCACAGTACTTGTCCTCTGCTCCGTTTTCTTTCTTTCTTTTCTTCAGTTTTCTGTGGTTTTGTAACTCTTAACCAGACAAGTAAAGGAGCGACGGAGCAATTAACAGACGTCAGATAAGGAAGATCATTCATTCATACCACACCACTCGTCTCCTACAGCTGGCACTTTTGTGAGTCTTTCCCTCAAGTTTCTACTGTTTTTTCAGTCATTGAGCAGACTGATGAGCAGGAATGGAGTGGCAACAGTGATCAGACGCTCTCAGGAAACCAACGAGTCACGACCCGTATACAGGAACACTTCACTCCCTCACCGCGACTGTTTTGAAAGGCCACAGAGATGATTGGCAGGGTTTTAACATGTGTTTCTGTTGTTGATAGTATTGATTTTTTGTTAATCTGTCATTTAAACTATACAAACACCCTTGAAAACCACGATAGCATCAGCTAGAGCCTCTTGAAATAATGGAGACACGGCGCAGAAGTGTTTCAGAATACGGGGTGAGGAAAGACAGGTGGTAAACTAAGGTACTCGTCCCCTGCACCGTCTTTTTTCTTGAGACTTTTAACTCTTGTATTAGTTTGCAGCCTTTCATTTTACTAGCAGGGGGATAACAATAAACTCTGGAACTCCCTACTTGCTTCTGTATTGATAACTTCCTAAGCCTTGACATCATTTAAGAGGGAGATTTCAAGACATTTATTTACTTTATTTTCTTAGCTAACTCTCTCGGACCTGCAAGGGAACTGGCAACTAAGTGGACCTTTTTTCTTCGTTTGATGTTGCCCTTGGCCAGTTTCCCCCTCTTACATCA
>NC_059293.1:1902500-1912500 GCF_017591435.1 Portunus trituberculatus
TTAAAGAATCAAGACAGTCAGTTAGAGGAGAAGAGTTGATAAGACGAAAAGCTTTAGATTCCACCTTGTTTAGTAAAGCTGTGTGTGGATCCCCCAGACATGAGAGCCATACTCCATACACGGGCGGATAAGGCCCTTGTACAGAGCAAGCAGCTGGGAGGGAGAGAAAATGGACGAAGACGCCATAGGACACCTAACTTCTTGGAAGCTGATTTAGCAAGAGTAGAGATGTGAAATTTCCAGTTTAGATTTTTAGTGAAGGATAGACCGAGTGTGTTTAATGTAGAGGAGAGGGAAGTTGAGTGTTATTGAAGAAGAGAGGATAGTTGTCTGGAAGGTTATGTCGAGTAGATAGTTGTAGAAATTGAGTTTTTGAGGCATTGAACAAAACCAGGTTTTCTCTGCCCCAATCAGAAACAAGTGAAAGATCAGAAGTTAGGCGTCCTATAGCATCTCGCCTTGAGTCATTTAATTGTTGTTGGGTTAGGTTAGGATCACAGGTATGTAAATGCAAATGTGGTGCTTTCCTGTGAAATATGGAAATCCATAGTGCTGTACCTCATTACATTATCAACGCAACAACTTCTGGGAAACAATATTAAGAGAGATACATATTTATTACAACCCACAGCGAAAAGTAAGTAATGTTATATTACTAGCATTATTTTTCATACTTTAGTTGAAATAGAGATAAATATCAGTCAAAACAGGAAGCCATCCACAACATCACAAGAAAATATGGAGAGAGAAAGAAAGAATAGTAACTACATTTGGAATTTATTTTCTTTTCTTTTTATTTTCATTTGAAGACTTTCTTTATTTTCTAATCGGTCTCGTACGCTGCATGTCACCACTGCCTCCTTATATATTGTAATTCTTCCCTTTTCAAATTCATTCTCTTTCCTTAAATCCACGTTAACTGACGAAAAGAGGAAGAAGAAAAGAAGAAGAAGAAGAAGAAGAAGAAGAAGAAGAAGAAGAAGAAGAAGAAGAAAAAGAAGAAGAAGAAGAAGAAGGGAATGAGGTTAATAAGAATAGTAGTAGTAGTAGAAGTAGTAGTAGTAGCAGCAGTAGCAGTAGGAGAAGTAGTACCACCACCACCACCACCACCACAAACAGCATCACCCCATAAAGCAAGCCAAACAACGGCACCACTTCAACACAACACACAACACAACCGCAGCACCAACAGCACCAGGAGTTACATAGGAGACCAACACTCTGAGAACTGCCTCTCCCCCTGATCACCCTAGTCACCGTAGTTCCCCAGCATCGCCAGCACCAGAGGGCAGGAGTGGCGGGCGCAGCGATCAAGGAAGACAAGGCAGGAAGGAGGAGCAGCGCAGTCTCTCCAGTGATTGTCAGGGGGTTACTAAGTCCTGTCAGCTGTGTCTCTCTAATGACCCGTCACAACTGGTAAAGGGAATGGTGATCGCTCTGTCTGTCTGTCTGTCTGTCTGTTTGTCTGTCTGTCTGTCTCTCTCTCTCTGTCTGTCCCTCAGCTCTGCCCACACCCACTCGCTCTCTCTGTCACACGTACACATACTTATCTCTCTCTCTCTCTCTCTCTCTCTCTCTCTCTCTCTCTCTCTCTCTCTCTCTCTCTCTCTCTCTCTGGATGTCTGTTTCTCTTTTTCCCGTCTGTGTATTTGTCTGCTCTTTATCCCCATCTCTCTCTCTCTCTCTCTCTCTCTCTCTCTCTCTCTCTCTCTCTCTCTCTCTCTCTCTCTCTCTCTCCATGACCTCATTGTTGCGGTGGCAAAATACCACTTAATCAATCACTCAGTCAACTCTCTCTCTCTCTCTCTCTCTCTCTCTCTCTCTCTTGGTGTATTTTTAGTAAGCGTATTTGTAAGAGCGGCAGGTAATGATGAGCAAGTCTAACACAGCAATATGTAGCGCAGGGAGGGGAAGCAGAGGCAAGGATTAGGATGCACTGCTGCGCCCTCACACACTCTGCCGCATTTCAATCAATCAGAGACGCGCTGGATCAAAGGAAGAACACCCACACTATCACACACACCTCAATGGACACTGACACCTGATGAGAAGAGGTTCTATTAAATGTTTATTCTTTTTCCCGTATGACAATAATATAATGGAAACTGGTTCATGTTGGTGTCTTTTTAGTTTTGTTGATCTTAGCATAGAAATAGAACATTGTGAAGATACGTAGATTTTTTCCTAAGGCTTTTCTTTTTTTTTTCTTTTTTATTATTTGTATGTTTGGAGAAGATGAGGATATGTTTTAAAATGTTGTCTATTTTTTTTTTTTTTCCTTTTCACAGATCTACGCTTGAAGTGAAAGGAAAAGACAGGAGTATTATGTTTTTTTTAAGCGCGTTTCATCTTTTCTTTTTTATTTTTCCATCGATATACGCAGAATATAAGACAAGCGAGGACTGGTACTGCAACGCTCTTTTTTTCTTCTTCTTTTTTTCTCTCTTTTATTCTGCTTTGTTTTACACGCTTTCCTGTAAACTCTATCATTAATGCGTCTCTGCTTACTTTCACACGTTATGGAGTCTTATAAATACTACACTTCACGGATAAAGTAAAAGAACATTTGTTGTTTTCCTTGATGCAAAATAATCGAACTCCTTTTTTTTCATTATTCTTTTATACCATGAGGGCTTTTCACGGGAATTTATGGGCTAAAGGGGATACATTTCAGGGTACCTCCTATCTCAAAGCACACCCACTAGGAAACTATTGCCCCGAGTGAGGAACCCCACCCTACACTCGGACTGTGGACAGGATTCGAACCCATGTGCTTGGAGACCCCTCGGACCCCAAAGCACTCATGGTTCCACTCGATAAAACTTTCCAAAATAACATCCTTTCGCTAATGACACGCATCGAACACTGACGCCACGGGTAACGCCAAGGAAAGCTAATTAAACCGCTGCACTTTAGCTGAGGCAAGAGGGGAAAACCGGCCTAGAGCAACAAAATCGATTAGACAAAAAAAAAACACAGAGATGCCGGTCCCCGAAAAGGGTTAAGAGATTTATCCAAAAGAATGAGAGAAGTGTCTTGAAATCTCCCTTTTAATCCCTTCAGTACTTGGACGCATTTTTGGGTATGACTAGACGATTCTATTTACATTAGGAAGGGTCTATGGAGATCGGAATATTAAAGGCCAGAGTGTTTACCATTTTAATCCTCATATAAGTTTCTGAAGCTGTATGAAGTCACCAATAAGAATAATAAGAAAACGTGCCATGGTACTGAAGAGACTAAATAAATTCAGCTCATAGGAAGATGGAAACACAGAAGCAGGTATAGAGTTTCAGAGCTTACCTTTCCTTTACCTAACCAGACTCAACCTTCCAGAAAAGAACCTCCTTCTGACTGACACCTTTTAATAACGTTCTTTCTTAATCACACTCAGTCATAGTGCGAGGGAAATATGGAGTGTTTCAACCCCCTTCAGAGTAGAATAACCACACTAGCTTACCGAGTCACTCTCCTCCGACTCTTGCCATGCCACCATCTAGTCATCCTACTCACTCTTACAGTCAAATGGCGCTCCTAACCACATGCACTGCAATATTCAATTTTTTCCACCCGTACACTTTTTTTTCTGCTTACTAATTGGCGATTTTATGCACCTTCAGAAACGTATGTGGGGATTGAAATAGTGAAGACTCTGGCCATTAATCTTCTGACCTACATAAACCCTTCCAAATGTAAATAAAATCATGTAATCGTGCCCAAAACTCATGGTAAAAATACGTTCAGGTACTGAAGAGGTTAATAGCCAGATACTTTACTTAACCTCACCAATCAGCTCAACAGTCTTCTCTCCCAACACGCGCAGGACTCTATGGTAGCTATGGACGGCGCATCTTCTATGATTTATGGGTTAAGTAAAAGAAACCTGATATTTTTAAATGGCTTAAGGCATCAATTCTTTACCTGTCAGCTCGTTAGCACCTTGCAGAACACTATGCACTCTGTAATAACACGAAGATATGGGCATTAAAAACCTCCTAACTTCCATGATTTAAGGATTGGAAAAACAGTGATATTCTTAACCCCTTCAGTACTGGTACGTATTTCTACCTTGAGTTTTGTGTACGATTAGACCATTTTATTGACATTAGGAAGGGTCTATGGAGGTCAGAAGGTTAATGGCCAGAATCTTCACTATTTTAATTCCCACATATATTTCTGGAGCTGTAGAAAATCGTCAAGTACTAAGCAAAATATATATAAAATAGCGTTCTGGTACTGAAGGGTTTAATTAAGTAGAGACATCAATTCCTAATACGCAGACAATACTATGGACGTTAAAAAGATCCTAACCTCTATGATTTAAGGATAGAAAATACATATTGGTAGTCTTAATTATTTAGAGGCATCAACTTGTAACACGTACATAACACTAAAGACGTTGAGAAGTTCACTGACTCCACGACTTAACCCCTTCAGTACCAGGGCGCGTCTTCATATTCAGTTTGCTTAGTACTTGGCGATTTTCTACAGCTCCAGAAATACATGAGGGAATTATAAAAGTGAAGAATCTGGCCAGTAACCTTCTGACCACCATAGACCCTTCCTAATGTCAATAAAATGGTCTAATCATACACAAAACTCAAGGTAGAAATACGTCCGAGTACTGAAGGGGTTAAAGTTAAGAAAGAAACTGATATCCCTAACTAAGTAGACGCATCAATTCCTAGTACGAAAATAACACTAGAGATTTTCCTAACTTCCATGATTTAAGGGTAAGAAAAAAACCCTAGTACTTTTATTTACCTAGAGACATTGATTCCTACCACGTAGATAACATTATGGGCGTTAAAATTTGCTAACTCCTATAATTTAAGGCTGGAATAAAGCCTTGGCACTTTCAATTACCTAGAGAGACCAACTTTTAACACAGATAATTCTATGGACGTTAAAAATTGCTAACTCCTAGAATTTAAGGCTAAGAAGAAATCCTGATACTCTTAATAACATAGAGGCATCAACTAATTCCTAACACGTAGATAACAGTATGGGCCTTAAAGATTTCCCTAACTCCATGATTTAAGGGTAAAAAAAGCCTGGTACTTTCAATTACCGAGAGACATCAATTCCTAACACGTTAAAAATTCCACAATGATTTAAAGATAGAAAGAAGCCCTGACACTCTTAATTACTTAGAGGCATCAATTCCTAACACGTAGATAGCTTTATGGATGTTAGAAATGTACTAACTGCCATAATTTAAGGCTGGAATAAAGAATCCTGACACTCTTAATTACTTAAAGTCATCAACTAATTGTTAACACGTAGATAACAGCATGGGCTTTAAAGATTTCCCTAACTTCCATGATTAAAGGTAAGAAGGAAACTGATGTTCTTAATTAGGTAGACACACTAACTCCTAACACGTAGATAACACTATGAACGTCAAAAATTTGCTAACTCCTATAATTTAAGGGTAGAAAGAAACCCTGACATTCTTAATTACTTAGAGACATAAATTCCTAACACGTAGATAACACTATGGAGGTTAACAATGTGCTAACTTCCATGATTTAAGGCTAGGAAGAAACCTTGGCATTCTGAATTACTTAAAGGCATCAACTTACTTCCAACACGTACGTAAAACTACAGACGTTAAGAATTCACTGACTCCATGATTTAAAGATAAGAAGGAGACTAATGTTCTAAACTAGGTAGAGTCACTAACTCCTAACACGTAGATAACACTATGCACGTTAAAAATTTCCTAACTTTCATCATTGAAGGCTAGAAACAGACCCTGACATTCTTGATTTCTTGCAGCCATCAACTCCTTACACGTAGATAACACTATGCACGTTAAAATTTCCCTAACTTCCATCATTGAAGGCTACAAAGAAACCCTGACACTTAATAACTTCGAGAAATCAACTAACTTCTGACACGTACATAACACTAAAGACGTTAAAAATTCCCTAACTTAATCATTTAAAGATAAGAAGAAAATTGATATTCTTAATTACTTAGCGGCATCAAATCCTTCACTTATTAACTCGACAGCCTCCCACAAATGTCGTTCCTTTTCAATACAGCACGTTATGAATTAAGGCTAGCGATTCCCTGATGTCCCTGATAGGCGGTCAAGGGCAACTGGATACCCATTACTAGGCAAACCTTTCCTGGAAGCGCATTGTCGTGTGAAAAAATCATAAATCTTATTCACAAACTCCTAAGGGTGATTCTTTGGCAGGTTATGTGGGGAAGGCAAGAGATTTAAATGGCACTATAGTCCTTTAAAGCGTGTATTCTTCACGTCCAAATATCTTGATTCTTTCACTACCTAGTCGCATGATCTTCAATGAAACTATCCTTACTTTAATGCCACGTTTGAATGGCACCTTTTTTTTTTTTATGAAATTCGCTGGTAGCTTCAGGAGAACTTTGTGTTCCTTAGTGGTTAACTCAATAAATGGTTAACCTATTCAGTACCGAGCCACATTTTAATCTTGAGTTTTGGGTACGATTAGACGATCTTATTTACATTAGGATGGTTCTATGGAGGTCAAAGGATTAATAGCCAAACTCTTCACTATTTTAATCCCCACGTAAGTTTCTGAAGCTGTATAAAATCACCAAATAGTAAGCAGAATGAATATGAAAACACGGCATGATAGTGAATGGGTTAAATTACCTCCTTCACCCATCAACTCAACGCACCCTTCAGGAAACTGTCCCCACTTCTTCAGTAGCACATCTCAAAGACGCTCCTCAGTGGTAGTCAGCAGGTGAGTAGCTTCGGGAGACCTTGTGTTCTTCAAAGGTTAGGTTGATGGTCAGTGAGTCTATCTGTTTGATCGTTTTTGTAGCCTTTGGTTGGTTTTACGTTCTAACATATAAGAAAAGATAAATTCCCCCATTTCTTAACAGGGTCTCAAAGAAAAGTGTCTCCCTCCTCTTTAATGACACTTTTGTTTTCTAATTGCAATCAGCGGTAATCAAAACTGAACCCTCCTTCCTTTAATGGTTAAATCAATGAATGGTGAAATCGGTTCCTTCATCTGCTAACAAAACATTTCAGGTAAGTGGCAGGTATTCTTTAATAACACACCTTGACACTTTTAATGATACTCAGCAGTAAGATAAACAAAAATTGACCTTTCTCAATGGACAAATCAATGAATGGTTAGATCAGTTCTTGAATCTTTTAACACAACCCTCCAGAAAATTGTCGCCTCTTCCTTTAGATGACACTTATAATGACAGCGGTAGTCTCAGGAAACTCACGATTCACTGTTTAAAAAGACGAAAGGATAAGCCAGCTTCTTCATTTCTTAACGCAGCCCTCCAGAAATTTGTCCCCCTATTCTTAACAACACTTTGAATGACAGCAGTGGTCTCAGAAAACTCACGACTAAAGGGATAAAAAAGATGAATGGTTTAGTCAGTCCCTTCATCTCTTAAAGCAGCCTCCGATTACTGTCCTTTCCTTAGTGACACTCGGCAGAATCTCTCGCACGCATTGCTCACTCTCGGCTTGTCCTTCACTTGCGATTATAGCGGGAGTTTGACACAGCTCCCCTCGCTCACTCAGTCTACATGGAGTCAAGTGTTCAGTAGTCTCCGTTGTTTCTTTTCACTATCTCTCTATATAAAGAAAGACGCGTCCCACCAAGTATAGAGAGCGTTTCTTAAGTGCATGAGAATTTCTACTCACGCAACACGATCTCAAGGATTTTCACTTATGGTTTACGATACAGTGCGTCTTTGTAGCAAGAATTAGTCTGCTGCTTCATCCACTCATGTTTTCTCTCATACTTCACCGCTTTATTATATTGGAATCTGCCACCGCTATTTTCAAGGCAATAATTCCTTTCAACTTTCTACCTGCATATGTTTCTCCTCAGACTCTCCACTCCTGCTTGCTCCTATCTTTATTCTGTCCGCCTTATCGATGCGAAGACCTGACCGGAATCTGAACTCCTTCATCACTTTCACTGTGCTTTACCTTGATTCCGTGTCTTCCTCTCCCTTTTTCTCCCAAGGGCCAGTGTGTACGAGCACTGGTGTGTGTGTGTGTGTGTGTGTGTGTGTGTGTGTGTGTGTGTGTGTGTGTGTGACTGAGTGCACATAAATGGGCCTCTGTTTTCCACTCTGCAGAGCATGACAGGCTAGTGAACAGATGGAGTTTTTCCTACGACTTGATTAAACTCCAGAGAACAAAAGAGATGGTAACTAGACAGATTTTGTATACAATTTGAACGAACTCTCAGGAACAAATCTATAACAAACTTTCTCAGAATTTGAAAGAATTCTAGAGAAAACTGACTAATGAACGAATTACTTCTTTCCCATAACTTACAGCACACAAACTAAAAATCAGGTATAAACAAACTTTCTCACTTACGCACTAGCGAATAGACAAATAAGCTTCCCTACGACATGAACATACTGCCCAGAGCACGCACAAAGCCCACATAAAACACCCCAAGCTTGCAGTACACACAGACACGAGGGGAGACAAACACCAACAGTCAGAGTCAACAGAGGCACCATATGGGGCCTACCTTTGGTGCTAGCAGGAGACGCCGTGAAGAGGAGAGACGTCACTGGTATCCTCACAGGTGCGTGGGTGTGAGTGGCACTGGCGGGGTCCTGGGGCGCCTCACGGGGACCTGCAGCATGAGTGACACAGTGGGACGCGAGGCACAGCAGTCAGCCAGCCAGCGCCAGCCACCGGCCGTGTCTTTGCTTGTCACGACGGCCGGGGCACCAATCTGTCTCCCCGGCCGGCGCTGCTTCTCCGAGACAGTCCGTGGAGAGATCCTGAGTGGCCTGTAGCTTGGCACTCCCGCCTGCAGTGCCAGATTACGCCCCGTCACCTGTCTCCGGCCGTGCGTCACTCCACCACCACTACACCACCACCACCACACCACCACTGTTTGGCCACTTCTGCCACCACCCACCGCCGCCGCCGCCGCCTACTGCCGTGCCTCGTCTAGTCCATTGTCTCCTTCATGTTCGTCTTTAATGCGTGGCTCTGGTCTCTCTTTAATTCTGCTGCGATTGTTGTGAAGGAATCAGCTCTCTCTCTCTCTCTCTCTCTCTCTCTCTCTCTCTCTCTCTCTCTCAACAGTTTTTACCCTGAACGAGGTTTGGGCGCCACATAATTTCTCTAAATTGAATTATTTGCTTCACTAAATCAGAGATTCAGAATCAAAGCTTGGGCTTAAAGGGGCTCAACGCGACGCTCGGCCCGCCTCCTGTGTTTGCTCTTTCCGGTGATTGCCTGTGACATTATTAGTATTGGCGGTGTTGTTGTCATCACTACTACAACCACTATTATCATTATTCTTATTATTAATGTTATTACTACTACTACTACTATTATTATTATTAATATTATTATTATTATTACTTCTACTAGTACTATACAAACTAATATTACTATTATTGATACGATAAAACCAATCATAAATAGAAATCATGATGACTGTTAGTGCAATGATAGTAATAATCATAATGATGATAATGATAATAATGATAGTAATGATAATAATAATAATAATAATAATAATATTAATAATAATAATAAGAAGAAGAAGAAGAATACAAATTATAATAGAAATAATGATAATGAAAATAATAATGACAATAACAATACTAATACTAATGATAAGAACAAACTCGACAACAAATTGTTAACAGTGAATAGCGAGGTGGACTCTGATCGGTGTCCTTTTCACCACAACACGCCTCGCAGCGCCACAATGCAAGCCTCAGCAGTGACAGTCGTGACGGGTAACAAGTGAGTGACAGCCGCGAGTGAAGCAGAGTCCGTCGCGAGCAGTGCGTGGCTGAGCAGCGCCAGCCCGCCCCGCGAGAGGCGAGAGGTGAGGCAACACTTCCCCGCGCCGGACACTCCTGACGGGCGCCGCGAGTGCAGGGAATCCACGATAGTGTGAGATGTCCAGACGATATCGTAAGTAACCTTGAGGAACGTCCATGAACCCGGCCACGCACGGACCGTTTCCCTCTCCCTCCC
>NC_059293.1:1917500-1930000 GCF_017591435.1 Portunus trituberculatus
TGGAGCTCTTGAGTGTTTGTGTCCTCGTATCAAGATTCTTTTCCAAAGCCACGAAGATGCATAGATAGGTTTTTATGAGTGTTTATGAGCTCTAGCCCGATTAGCTACGTAAGAGATGGTTAGCCACTTAATTTGTAACTAAAGACATGCATGAAAGAAGTTACGATTTAATATCTCTTTTCTCCCGTAAGAATTGTTTTCCAAAGTCACAGAGATGGTTAGAAGAGTTTTTATGGCAGTTGATGAGCTCTAGACAGATCAGCAAAGTATGAAATGGTTAGCCACTTTATCTGAAGCAAAAAATCTGCAAGGATAAAGTTACGATTAAGTTCTGTAGTACATTTTTTTCTTAGGTTTTAAGGGTTGTATATTAAATCAAGGCAGATTAGTTACCTAAGTTTTCATGGGCCATTACGAAATGAAGACAGATTAGTTGAATTTCATGGTGATTTTCAAGGACGACGGAGGTCAGTTGAGTTTTCATCGGTGTTTCCAAAGGTGACATACATCAAATAGATTTCCATGAGTGTCTTCAAAGGCCATACAAATTACCAAATAGGTTTCCATTAGTGTTTTTCTCATCGATGACTTTACATGGTACTTGATAAATTGCAACTGGAATAATAGAAATACCCTTGAAAGCTCGAGATCACTTCTACTTACCTTGTTAACTCCTTCAGTACTGCGACGCATTTTTACCACGAGTTTTGAGTACGATTAGACGATTTTATTTACATTAGGAGGGATCTATGGAGGTCAGAGAATTGGTGACCAGTCTTCACTATACTAATCCTTCACATGAATTTCTGAAGCTCTATAAAATCGCCAGAGATTAAGCAAAATTAATATGAAAACGCGTCATGGAACTCAAAGGGGTAACACTAGCAGAGATCAAACGCCGAACGGTTTTAGCAGTATCCAATGCAAAATCATGGAAAGAAAGAGAGAGAGAGAGAGAGATAAACAAGGGAGCAACATGGAGGTGACATTAGAAGCTCAGAAATACAACGAAAACAGCAGAAAACACAAGCAGACCTGTTTGTGATGAGCGACTCCAATGTAAAGGATATTATGGGATAGTAAAGGAGTGAAGATGAAGGCTCCTCCCATCCACCCAACCACTTACCCTCTACCTTCTCTAGAGACACCTAAAGTTATGCATGCATTCATAAACTAAGAAACCAAGGAATTATTATTTAAAGACTGAAAAGACTTATCTCTCTCTCTCTCTCTCTCTCTCTCTCTCTCTCTCTCTCTCTCTCTCTCTCTCTCTCTCTCTCTCTCTCTCTCTCTCTCTCTCTCTCTCTCTCTCTCTCTCTCTCTCTCTCTCTCTCTCTCCTTAAGAACTGGAAACTGGGTAATCTATGAACGAGACAGATTAAGTCATTAGGAAAACCTGCTTGAAATTGTTCCATGGTCAGATCAAAGGGATAGACTCGTACCCCCTTCACGTGATTATATGCCACACTCTTTTAATACGATGTAAAGGCAGGAAAAGAAGTCTGATTGCCGACTCCTGCCACCACTGCTCCACACCTCAGATCACTTCAACACAGCTTTATTAAATGTACTGGGAGGTTTCGTTTCTATACACGTATGTAGATGGTAATGTTGAGTTGTAGGTGGAGGGATGGTAGTTTAGTGTGGTTAGTGTGGGGTTTTTTTTTAAGTTCCTGGGTATTATGTAAAGAAGAGCTCGTTGTTGAATGAGGGAGTGAGTTCGTGTTTTTCTTGTGGGTTTATTGAGTTCTACGCGGTGGAGATTTCAAGTGTTTGGTTTAGAAAGAAGTGAGTTATTTTTTTTAATATTTTTGTGGGTTTAGGAAATTTTATAAAGGAGGATTTTAAAAGTAGATTTGTGTGTGTGTGTGTGTGTGTGTGTGTGTGTGTGTGTGTGTGTGTGTGTGTGTGTGTGTGTGTGTGTGTGTGTGTGTGTGTGTGTTGTCAGCCTCGGTCTCTCTCTCTCTCTCTCTCTCTCTCTCTCTCTCTCTCTCTCTCTCTCTCTCTCTCTCTCTCTCTCTCTCTCTCTCTCTCTCTCTCTCTCTCTCTCTCTCTCTCTCTCTCTCTCTCTCTCTCTCTTTCCATCTCCATCTCCCTCAAAAAAATACGCAAAACTTCAAAAGCGATGAACAGCAACCAACCAAGAAGAAAATCAGGTATAGAAGAAGCAGAAACCCACAAAATAATCCTTCACCTAAAAGAAGCAAAGGGACCCTGACTTCCGAAAGGGGATAAGTTTAATTAAGTCCCAGATGTGTCGCGATACTTGCCTCTAATATTAATCCAAGTCACAGGGAAGCGCGGCAAAAACACACCGAGGTAAGGCGGAGTGTTCCCAGTTTGTTTACCCGCGAGTGGGAGCGAAAAAGGTCTCCTCTAAGTTCCTCGTCACTGTGGTCACCTCCTACGTCGGTTAAGAGAGAGAGAGAGAGAAAAAGAGAATATTGCGAGTGAGGAGGTGAGGAGCTTTGAAGGAGAATTGGTACTAGAACGGTGGTATCGGTAAGTGTCTGTACTGAATTAAAGAAGAGATAGAGAGTATTATGGTTGAGGAAGTGAAGAGCTGTGCAGGAGAGTGGGTACTAGAATGGTGGAATTGTTAAGAGATAGAAAGGATTGCGAGTGAGGAAGTGAGAAACGGGTACTAGAACTATTGGTAAGTGTGTACTGAAGTAAAGACGAGAGAGAGAGAGAGAGAGAGAGAGAGAGAGAGAGAGAGAGAGAGAGAGAGAGAGAGAGAGAGAGAGAGAGAGAGAGAGAGAGAGAGAGAGAGAGAGAGAGAGAGAGAGAGAGAGAGAGAGAGAGAGAGAGAGAGAGAGAGAGAGAGAGAGAGAGAGAGAGAGAAACCGAGGCTGACACACACACACACACACACACACACACACACACACACACACACACACACACACACACACACACACACACACACACACACACACACACACACACACACACACGCACACACACACACACACACACAGAGAGAGAGAGAGAGAGAGAGAGAGAGAGAGAGAGAGAGAGAGAGAGGCTGAAGTGCACACCCGAGCTGTCACCCTCGCCCCCAAGGAACTCCTGCAGCCCCGCTGCAGAACGTGGCATCACCAGCGACAGTTTGTGAATACTTACGTAGGATGGTGAAACATTATTCTAGCCACACAGCAGGATATAAGTGACTGCTCGTTGCAGGATTTTAAGAAAACTATTAATGACTGGTTTTTGTGTTGGCGGGAGAGTTAAAGAGTTTTAACTTTTAGATAGGGTGCACTAAAAATGGCCCTTTAGTTATTTAAAGTTGCCAAGTGTATGTAATGTACGATGTAACTTGCTCTTGTATTTACTGTATTATTTTATAAATTAAAAAAAAGAGAGAGAGAGAGAGAGAGAGAGAGAGAGAGAGAGAGAGAGAGAGAGAGAGAGAGAGAGGAGTATGGGTACTGGAAGGATGCTATTGGTAAATGTCTATACTGAAAGTGGAAAGACAAAGAAGAGTTTGAATGTTACGAAAATTAATCAAAATGAATGTTTCTTTCTAATCTATCTGTATGTAAGAGGAGAAAATCTGGTCATGAGCAACAAAAAGCGATGAAGCAAAACGACCCACTTAGATGCTAGTTCCCGCGCAAATACCAGAAAGGGAGAGTTAGCCGAAAGGATGGGAAAAATGTCTTGAAACCTCTGACTGGGACTGTTGGTGAGTGTTACTGTTAAGTTAGGTTAGGTTGGGTTAGGTTTGGTTAGACTGAGCGTAAGAATGTGAAGTGTTATGAGTGCCGCTAGAAGACTGAATGTTCCTTTTTGGTTAGTTAGATTAGGTTAGACTGAGTGTAAGAGTGTGAAGGGTTATGAGTGTCGCTAGAAGACTGTTGGTAAATATTCCTTCTTGGTTAGTTAGATTAAGTTAGGTTAGTCTGTGAGTGTAGAAGTGTGCAGGGTTATAAGCGTTGCCAGAAGAGTATCGGTGAATGTTCCTTTCTGATTAATTATGTTAGGTTAGGTTAGAATGCAGCTTCGAATGTGAAGGAGAATGAGTAATGCTAGAAGACTGCTGGTAAATGTTCCTTTCTCGTTAGTTAGTTAGTTGAATGTGAACGCAGGAATGAGAAGGGAGACTGGATGTTGCTAGAGGACTATTGGTAAAATGTTCCTTTCTGATGAGTTACTGTTAGGTAAGGTTAAGTCAGAATGCAGCTTCGAATAAGGAATGTGAAAGAGAATTAGTTTTGCTAGAGGTCTGTTGGTAAATCTCTTCCATTAAAAAAAAGAATACCCCTTTCCGTTTAGTTAGTGTTGCTGTAATGGACAGATGGGGAGTATTTCATATAGAGAAGTGAGGAAAATGACCACAAAGAAAAAATAGTTACCAGTAATTTTTTTGGATTCTGTTTGAAGGAATGTGAATGAAAATTATTATTGCAAGAGATTTGTCGGAAATATCTGTTCCTGGTTCGTAAAATGGACAGAAACAGCATATCGAATGTATAATTATGAAGGAAAATGAGGATTGAAAACAACTACTGCTATATAAGTCTCCTGGTTAGGGAAATGGAAGAGTAGAAAAGAAGACTTCGAATAAATAAATGTTACGGGGAGTGATATAATGGATAAGAACTACGAGTATTGGTAAATGTGAGAGTAAAACACACCAAAACTACGGTAGATAAGAAAAAAAGGTAGAAGGCCAGAGTTTAAACGGGAAAAAATCTACAAACAAGAGAGAGAGAGAGAGAGAGAGAGAGAGAGAGAGAGAGAGAGAGAGAGAGAGAGAGAGAGAAGGAGGAGGGGGACAAAAGAGCCAAAATGCTTCCATAATCTGGCTCTAGGCTCTGTACCCACACTCTATACTGTTTAACCCTTCCGTACTGGGACGCATTTTTACCATGAGTTTTGGGTGTGATTAAACCATTTTATTGACAGTAGGAAGGGTCTATGGAGGTCAGATGATTAATGGCCAAAGTCCTTACTATTTTAATCCTCACATGAGTTTCTGAAGCTGTTTAAAATCATCGAACAGTAACCAGAATGAACATGTAAAACGCGTCATGCTACTGAAGAGGTTATAAGGGAAAATACATGGGGAGGAGGAAGATAACTGTATTGCACTTGATGTAAGGAAGGTATGGCAGTTCACTGATCGCCAGCTGGGGTGAGGAAAGGTAAATTGAAGGTAAATCAACTCTGTGCTCTGTTTCGTCCATACAGATTTACGACACGGCAAAAAAAAAAATGTAATAGGTTCAAGACATAAGGATAGATATGACAGAGTTGTGACAGTGAGATGAGGGTAAAACAACTCTATGTTCCTTTTTTCCTCATTTAGATTTTCATAGTTAGTAATTACAGTAAGGCAAAATCGCAATTGGTTCAAGATATGCAGACCTGACAGAAGAGCTTAAAAGGAATTGAATTAAAGGGTAGTTTACAGTATACCTCGTTTCTTCATTACAGATAGACTACTTACGACTGATGATCACGACTGAGGTAAAAGGCAAACAGGTTCAAGTTATACAAACGTGACAGGTTAGAACTGTAACAGAATAGAGTGTAGAAAAAGTTAAAACTCCAATCCCGTCTCTCTTACGTGGCCAAGGATTTTAGGCTTGGTGATCACGGCAAGACAAAACATTGAGGGGTGGCGATACAGACATGACAGAACAGACTTGTGGGAGATGAGTTGAGGTAAATGGCGCTGTACTCCGTCTCACTATTCTACACAAGGTCTTTACAGTTGGTAGTTGTGATAGGAGAAAAGATAACAGGATAGAAATATAAAAATGAAAAGGAATAAAAAAGGCTTTAGTCACAGTAAACTAAACTCTGTGATCAGATGGTTTGTGCTGAGTCCATAAATGTTCCAAATGAAGATAAAATGAATTGATGTATGGGAATGATAGGTGGATATATACACAAGGCTTTCGTCTTCATCTCATCCCTCTTTTGTCTGTAATGCAAGAGTTAACCGGCTCTCTCAATCATTCAACACTTTCTCTGGTAAACTCTGGAACTCTCTGCCTGCTTTTGTATTTCCATCTTCCTACGACTTGACTTCATTTAAGAGGGAGGTTTCAAGTCTTTTATCCCTTTTATTTGGCTAACTTTTTCGTACCTGCAAGGGGACCAGCAACTTAGTGGGGGCTTTTTTATCGTTTTTTGTTGCCCTTAGCCAACTTTCCCCTCGTACATAAAAAAAAAAAAGATGTTTTCCACAGCTACTACCACGTGCAGGCCTCGTGACTCCTTGCAGCTTCCTTTATGTCCCTGTGTTCTTTTTTACTGTTACAATTATTATCTTTTAGCTGAAGACACGCTGACACGGAACATTGCCCCTGACTGATGCTCTCTTTCTCTCGCTGGTTCCTCCAAGAATACCTCTCTTTTGGAACGTGTGGCGATTAGGCGTTGAGTTCATCTACTTAACCACAAAATACAACACAAAAATATTCTCGTAGCATTCAATCTAATGGTGATTTATTTCGGTAGGATAAAGTAAAATTGCCATTCGCTTCAAAACAAGACGAAAGTACATACCATTCTTGACGGCCCTGAAGTGTTCCTTTGGCCTCTCGTAGCAAATTAACTGTGACAGGCGTGGTGAGACAGAATGGCGAGTACTGCACAGCGATGCAGCGGAAGACAGCAGCAATGACATCAGAAACAAACAAACGTACACAGTCTCACTCAATGCACTCAATCGACACATCAAAGAAATTAGAAACTTATACTCAAGAACCAAGCCAGATGAAAAAAAAAAAACGGAAATGAATGGGAAAGAAAGAAAGAAAGAAAAAAAGAAAGACAGAAAGACCGAAAGAAGAAAGAAAGAAAAAAAATAGAAAGAAAGATAGATAGATAAATAGATATATAGACAGATAGATAAGAATATAGATAGATATATATAAAGAAAAAAATCGAATCGTAACAACATTATACAGTGTTGAATTGTCTTGTGCTAAAACTCTGCCTCTCTCACTCGCTCTTTATCTCTCTCGTCACTTGCATTGCCATTGACTATAACGATTCTTTACTATTGTACCTGAGCAATATTGTGACGAAGAATGAGATTAAGCACAAGATATATATAGTTTCATTAAGTGTGTGTGTGTGTGTGTGTGTGTGTGTGTGTGTGTGTGTGTGTGTGTGTGTGTGTGTGTGTGTGTGTGTGTGTGTGTGTGTGTGTGTGTGTGTGTGTGTGTGTGTGTGTGTGTGTGTGTGTGTGTGTGTGTGTGTGTGTGTGTGTGTGTGTGTGTGTGTGTGTGTGTGTGTGTGTGTGTGTGTGTGTGTGTGTGTGTGTGTATGTTCTATTCTCGCCAGTGAAATGTTATGTTGATGTGCCTTCATGCATAGAAAGGGATTTGTCTGTCCTTACCTAGAACCAATATACAGTTACATTACAAAGTGTTTACGTAAATTGTGTGTGTAATGAAATGCCTGTCCATCTATTTACTTAACTTTCCGTCAGTCAACGTTTATCTATTTATCTGCCAAGTAATCACAAATGAAGACTATCGGGAAATAATTGGTTTGTTCCTACTTGCAAGCAATATAGAGTGTCTAGACGTGCAGTATTGTGGTTAATGAAATGTACTTCTTTTTCCTAACTATTCATCTCTCCCATTTGAAGACTATCATCGAAGGTTGTGTTTGTATCAACTAAAAACAACGGAGTCTCATTAAATCTGTACATGTGTTGTGGTCAATGAAATCTTTATCTACCTCTCCATCCATCTTTCGACCCTTCTATCTATCAACACACTCGTCTAAAAACTATTAATGGAGGTTTGGTTTGTCTGTACTCAGAATCAATACAGTCTCATTAAGTGCATGCATGTGTTGTTGTGGCCAGTAAAAATAGCCATCTATCTCTCCATCCATCTATAATACGAGACTACCAGCGAAGGCAGTGCTTTGTTTGGAGGCAGGCGAGACACTGCCCCGGCCCCTCAGGACACGCCGACACGCTCACCTTGCTAACACTGCAACACACCTACACACCAACAATGTGAGTGCCAACACTGCAACACAACTACACACCAACACAGCGGGAATGTGAGCACCAACACTGCAACACACCAACACACCAACACTGCGGGAATGTCAGAGCCAACACTGCCAAACACCTACACACCAACACAGCGGGAATCTGAGCACCAACACTGCAACACACCAACACACCAACACAGCGGGAATGTGAGCACCAACACTGCCAAACACCTACACACCAACACAGCGGGAATCTGAGCGCCAACACTGCCAAACACCTACACACCAACACTGCGGGAATGTCAGCGCCAACACTGCCAAACACCTACACACCAACACTGCGGGAATGTGAGCGCCAACACTGCCATACACCAACACACCAACACAGCGGGAATCTGAGCACCAACACTGCCAAACACCTACACACCAACACAGCGGGAATCTGAGCACCAACACTGCAACACACCTACACACCAACACAGCGGGAATCTGAGCGCCAACACTGCCAAACACCTACACACCAACACAGCGGGAATCTGAGCGCCAACACTGCCAAACACCTACACACCAACACTGCGGGAATGTGAGCGCCAACACTGCCAAACACCTACACACCAACACAGCGGGAATGTGAGCGCCAACACTGCCAAACACCTACACACCAACACTGCGGGAATCTGAGCACCAACACTGCAACACACCTACACACCAACACAGCGGGAATCTGAGCGCCAACACTGCCAAACACCTACACACCAACACAGCGGGAATGTGAGCGCCAACACTGCAACACACCTACACACCAACACAGCGGGAATCTGAGCACCAACACTGCAACACACCTACACACCAACACAGCGGGAATCTGAGCGCCAACACTGCAACACACCTACACACCAACACTGCGGGAATCTGAGCACCAACACTGCAACACACCAACACACCAACACTGCGGGAATGTGAGCGCCAACACTGCCATACACCAACACACCAACACACCAACACTGCGGCATTGTGTGGGCCTCGCGGTGTACAAGAGACTTCAATATCTAAATAAGAAGTTAGTCTATTGCATACTCAGAGTCAGCAGCAGCGAGAGTTAATGTTACTGTCAATGGAAAGGTATTAGTTTAAATTTCTCAGGTAGCGAAAGTAAGATGTCCTTGAGAGAAAGCTACAAATAACAGCTCTTCCACAATTCAGACTGTAAAAAGTGATAAATGAATAAGAATGAAATGAAGTAAACTAAAGGAAAAGTAATAAGCAAAATAATAAAGCGATAATAAAGCTAATCTAAATGTTATGTAACTTTCTATATAACAAAAATAATGAGTTGCTTCAAAGTTCCAAGCAGCGATAGGAAGGATACCTCAATTTATGGAAAGTGAAAAAATAGACAAAAAAAACAGAAAATAATAAAAACAATACGAAGAAAGTAACATTTGGACTTTCTTTTCGTGCTGGTTTTTCATGTTCTAATTCGGCCGCTGGTCTTTGTTAGTCTTTCCTACAAAATTCTATCCTCCGTCTCTTGTTCAGTCAAATGTTCTGTTCTGATAAGTCTTTTACACAGTCTCTTATTCTTTTCCTCGCCTCCTAAACTAAGGTAACACAACTCAACCCAACCCTAACCTAACCTAACCTAACCTATCCTATCCGAACCCATCTTAACCCAACCTAACCAAACCGATCCTTACCCAACCTGACCAAACACATCTTAACCCAACCTTACCTGACCTGACCTAATCTTACCCAGCCAAACACAACCCAACATAGCTTAATTAACCCAACCCAAGCAAGTTAACCTAACCTAACTTAACCCAACATAATCTAACCTAACCCAACCTTTATCTAACCTAACCTGACCTAAAAGTTACATCATTCTTCCATTTACACAACTCCTCCCTTCTTTCCACACGTCTAGACCATTTCAACCTCCTCTCCGCATCTTTAACTCTTTGCTCTACAGGGACTCATTTCTACCTTGAGCTTTGAGTATGATTAGACGATTATATTTACATTAGCGAGACTCTGTGGAGGTCAGAAGATTAATGGCCACAGTCGTCACTATTCCGATCCTCACATAAGTTTCTGAAGCAGTATAAAATCACCAAATAGTAAGGAAAAAAAGTATAAAAACGTGTCATGATACTGAAGAGGGAGAAACTGGAGGAAT
This sequence comes from Portunus trituberculatus, assembly GCF_017591435.1. Taxonomy (NCBI): domain Eukaryota; kingdom Metazoa; phylum Arthropoda; class Malacostraca; order Decapoda; family Portunidae; genus Portunus; species Portunus trituberculatus. Next base: position 1,927,654 of record NC_059293.1, read on the forward strand.
CTTTGCCGTCCGTCTCTGTTATTACACTACCCCTTATCACTCCCATCCATCCTCGTCACCCTCACCAGCCCACCTCGGTACTCTCACTTCTGCAGCATCCATCTTGTGTTGAGCCTCCTTCCTTCACAACTCAAGTCCTCGCATCGTAAGTATTAGAACATTTCGCGTGTGCAATACTGACAAAAATAAGAACAAAAATATGATCAAATGAAGAGAGAGAGAGAGAGAGAGAGAGAGAGAGAGAGAGAGAGAGAGAGAGAGAGAGAGAGAGAGAGAGAGAGAGAGAGAGAGAGAGAGAGAGAGAGAGAGAGAGAGAATTTATTGGACAGTGTTCCCTTTACGCCTCCACTCTTCTGGGTCACTTAACAATCCAGATATCAATTTTACCAACTTCCTCACCCAGCCTCGACTCGGTGATTGACTGCAAGATGGAGGTTACTGTCTACTGCAAAACTGGAGGCCAAATATACTACTAACTGTCTTGTTCTCATAGGATAGATGGTGTTTCCCTTACTATGGCATTAATTAGTGTCATGTGGTACCCCTGGCATCATTTTTTATTCAGATTTCTCACTCGGCTATTGGTGATTGATTTCAGTACAGGGAACGTCGTTTACTGTAATGTGGGGACCCTAAATCCATGCCTGATGTTCTCTCTCTCTCTCTCTCTCTCTCTCTCTCTCTCTCTCTCTCTCTCTCTCTCTCTCTCTCTCTCTCTCTCTCTCTCTCCCTCATTTCGCTAGAATTCCTTTACGTTAAGAAATATACTCATGAACTCCTTTAATTGATCTTACTAACGCCCTATACAATATCAAGAAGAGAATACAATTAGAAGAATGAAAATAAATATCAAAATAAGCGAAGTCCATGATTTTTCCATTTTTCTATCTTAATTTCAGAAACAATAACAAGATTTACTCATCAGAGAGAGAGAGAGAGAGAGAGAGAGAGAGAGAGAGAGAGAGAGAGAGAGAGAGAGAGAGAGAGAGAGAGAGAGAGAGAGAGAGAGAGAGAGAGAGAGAGAGAGAGAGAGAGAGAGAGAGACGGACGGACAGACAGACAGACAGACAGACAGACAGACAGACAGACAGACAGACACACACACACACACACACACACACACACACACACACACACACACAAGAAGCACGAGTGAGGGTAAACAAGTCAAGAAGTAAGAGAAAGAACGCACTGGAGACAAAGGAGAGGAATCAAGGAGAGTGTAGCAACAAGTAGAATTCAGCGGCATCATTCAAGTACTGTCTAAGTGTTGAAGGAATAACGCACATGTGAAACGATAGGAGAGAATTAAAAAAGAAAAGAAATGTGTGGGTTTTTTTTTTCGTGATGTGAATGGAGATGCAGTGAATGTTGAGCATAAAAGGAAAGTACAGGAAAACAAATGCAAGGTGGAGAAAGAGGAGAGTAATGCAGATGGGAAGTTTGTATTTAGTGATGACATGAAAAGAATTAAAGAGAAGTTATTGAAATTATTTATAGTTGTAGTTATGTTTAGTAGCAAGGGAGGAGGAAGGAATCCAAGTATTTTTTGTTGTTCTTTTTTTATATGGGATGATATGAAAAGGAAATAAGACTTTTCGGAAAATGTGGCAAGAGAATATAAAAAGGAACAAATGAAGAGATAATACTATTAAGAGAAGGAGGAAATATGGAAAAAAGAAACAAAATAAATTATTTAAAGTTTTACCTTAGGATTGGAAAGTCTGCGTGTTTGTTTATATACTTTCCCTCATTTCTTGGTGAGGACTGTCCTCCTGACACCATTGGTACGCTCACCCTTGCTATTCAAAAACTTCAAAAAACATTTGCTTGGCCACACCGCTAAAAGAGAATAAGGAATTGATATTGTCATTTTTAAGGCAACAATGTCATTTTAGAGGCTGTAGAGAAAAACAAGTCTCTAAAAAGTTGTAGGTAATCGAGGGAGACATGAAATTTGAACGTAGAAATTTGCTCCAATTCAGAAAACGTCCAACACCACTTTGATGGCCAAAGGAACGTTAAGCGATAAAGAAGAGAAGAAGTTGTAGGTAATCAAGGGAAACATCACTTAGCAATGAAGGGCTTAACTTGTAAACGTTGGAAGAGACAGAAAAGGGAAGCAGGACTCAACGGCGGCAGGAGCGGCCGGCACAGCAGCAGAACAGGAGAGCAGGAGAGCAGCGGGCACGCCAGCATACCTGAGGGAGCGTCGCCACCAGTGCACGAGCCCTGGCCGGCACCTGAACCTGAACCTGCCTGCGAGCCGAGGGGCGCACACCGGGTGTCCCTGAGAGGCCGCCACGGCACAGGAGTCCTGCCCGTCACACTTGACAACATCCTGCAC
>NC_059293.1:1940000-1970000 GCF_017591435.1 Portunus trituberculatus
CCCGTAAGAGTTCACCCCAGACCCGTGAGTGCGAGGAGAGTGACGCTGCCACCTTACTGCGCCTCACACGGGTAGCCATGAGCATAACCCGCCACACTCCACTCCCCAAACACTGTCAGTGAGTCCTTTTCACCCCGTAAAGGACCACTGGTACGGTCAGTGCCTGGCTCATGGCGCACAGCGTGCCCTCGTTCATGGCGAGTTGTTCAGCCCGATGTCATTATAAGCAGAGGTCCTGTACACACCACTCACCACCAGACTCTATGCAAGGAGCCCTTATCACCCCTTAAAGGCCCCTCACGGCATCATCTGATGGACGGTAGACACGGCACCCTGCTTAAGGCGACGCCTTGCCTAGTATGAGGCGCTGCAAGTTGACAACAATCAGTGAGCTTGAAGCCGCGAAGGAAAATGAGTCCACGCTAACAATGGGATTCCACGACAGGTTGCGATTCCAGTGTCCACGGTACAGATGTGTTTGTTGAGGATAACGATCCGTTTATCGAGGCTAACGGTGCGGCGATGGCGATGGCGAAACGATCCAAAGTATTATTACCTACACAGGTACTGGGACGAAACTTTTTACCCAGAAAGGGTCAACCCCAGTCCCGTGGTTATGAGAGCAGTGACGATGCAACCTTGCAATGCCTCACACAGGTCGCCATGAGCAATGACCCGCCACACACCACTCCCCAAACGCTGTCATGAAGTGAGTCCTTTTTACCTAACCTAACCTAACCTAACCTAATCTAACCTAACCTAACGTAAAGGACCACTGGTACTGTCAGTGCCTGGCTCATGGCGCACAGCGTGCCCTCGTTCATGGCGAGTTGTTCAGCCCGGTGTCATTATAAGCAGAGGTCCCGTACACACCACTCACCATCATATTCTATGCAAGGAGCCCTTATCACCCCTTTAGGGCCCCTCACGGTACCATCCGGTGAGTGGTAGACATTGATCTCTTGCTTATGGCGACCCTTGCCTAGTGTGATGCGCTGCAAGTGGACGACTAGTAGTGAAGCTTGAGGCCACCAAGGAAAAGCAGGACCTGCAGCCAGTTCCCTGCCTTGGGCCCCAGGCCGGACCCGACGGCCACCTCCTTCCCCCGTGCGGCGCCCAAGGCCGTCACGGCCCTCAAACATCTTTAGGCCGAAAGTTCTCAATCGTCGTTTTAATTTTGATTCGAATATAAAATCGTCGATGGTAAATGAAAAATAGCTTTGGTGTGAAAGTGTGCAAGAGTTAGCTGATTAATGAAACAAGGTGAGGCAGCTTTGCTCCGGAGTATTTAGTGTACTTTGCATGTTGCTGCCTTGAATGTGTACGTGTTTGTAGGTAACTGGATAGAAACAGTAGACCAATGGTAGTTGTGTAGCTATTGGGGAACTTTTGAAAATTAGTTAAGCTTCTGGATAGAGTGGATGAGTGCACACAGGTTTGCGTGTCTTATACATAAACTGCCACTTGTAAACATAAATTTTTCTATTTCATGCTCTTAGAAAAAGCAAACTTAGTTTTCTTTATTTCCCTGATCACAATGACGTGTAAATATCAATGTTTCAATCATAAGGAAACACTAGGAGAGGACCCAAACTCCCGTTGAAGTTGCCAGATTCAACAGATATCGTAATATTTCACAGAAAAGATGGTCAACTGCATATCGTATATTTTTGGATATTCTTTTGTCACATAAGGAGATATCAAGATAGGTAAAGTATTTCTAAACATGTATCTACGACAAAAACGCTATAATAGTAGAGTTAGGTTATAACTATGCATTGTGTTTTTATATACCATCTTGCTCTATTCCTGGGACAAAGATTACTTCTTCCTCAATTGATAGCTCGAAGTTAGTTTGATATTTTCTTTCCTTCTAGGTTAGTAAGTAGACTACAAGACACCATGAACCTATGAAGCCCCGTAAATGAGATTATTTTCATAACTTAGAAATCAAAGTCTGATAATGAGATTGTCTATTGCCAACCAAACCGTTCTGCATAGACGTCTTCAGCGTCATAGAGACCTAATGATGTTAGCTCATGGACAGTGGCCATCCTGACAGCGCGAAACCACAGGGGGTTCATAAGAAGATTTCCAGGGGTACTTAGATGGCTGATCTAATAAAATCCTTTGCAGTGCCATTGCATATTGAGTTCCATGTTCCATGTGACAATACTGGGGGTACTGGTAGATGGTCTTATAACTCAGGGGGTTCTTAACGATAAAAAGGTTGAGAACCCCTGGTCTAGAAGGAAAGAAAATATCATACTAACTTTGTGTTATCAAATGAGTAACTTAACAATTTTTGTCCCAGGAATGAGATGATATAAAAAACACATACCGCATGGTTATAGCCTTAACTATACCAATAATGCGTTTATGCCTTAGCTTTACGTTTAAAAATACTTAAGTTATTCTAATATATCGGTAGGTGACAGTAGAATATCCAAAAATATAAGATAAACAGTTGACCATCTTTTCTGTGAAATATTGCGATATCTAGTGAATCTGGAAACCGCAAAGCGAGTTTTGATACTTTCCTATCGTAACTGGTAAAAACATCGTGGCGGAGTTTGCTGCATCTGATTTGAGATTTTTTGTTCTCTAGTAATTATCTTTTTGAAATGGATGTATTGGGTGGCTTTGTCTATCTCCCTCTACTTCCCTCTTTCTGTTATCTTTTATTTATACCATGTGGGCTTTTCACGGGAATTTACGGGCTAAAGGAGATGCTTTTTTGGGGTACCTCCTATCTCAAAGCCCACCCGCTTGGAAACCCTTGCCCCGAGTGAGGAAGCCCAACCTACACTCCGACCGTGGACAAGATTCGAACTTGCGAGCTTGGAGACCCCTCGGACAACAAAAAAAGGCACGCATGGTTACACAGTACCACTCTCTCTCTCTCTCTCTCTCTCTCTCTCTCTCTCTCTCTCTCTCTCTCTCTCTCTCTCTCTCTCTCTCTCTCTCTCTCTCTCTCTCTCTCTCTCTCTCTCTCTCTCTCTCTCTCTCTCTCTCTCTCTCTCTCTCTCTCTCTCTCTCTCTCTCTCTCTCTCTCTCTCTCTCTCTCTCTCTCTCTCTCTCTCTCTCTCTCTCTCTCTCTAACATACCTATCAACACAGACAAATGATACAAGTTTTAGTTTCTTCAAGTATGAACTAAGCATACTGACGAAAGCTGCATCAGAGGGAGAGAAGTGGCAAGGAAATTCAAGCTGTAACAAGAGATTAGATATATTCCATTGTGTTTAGCTGTATTGCTTCCTCAGAGATAATTTTTTCTTCATTAGGGAGATCTCCAGTCCAAACTTGAAGGAATGAACAGTACATATTCCTGCTTCAGGTTGACTTTCATTCTGCAGTTAACCTCTTCAATACTGAGACGCATTTTTACCATGATTTTTGGATATCATCAGAAGATTTTAACTGCATTAGGGAGGGTACTATATAGGGGTGAAAAGCTTAATGGCTAGAGGCCTTACTTTTTCAAGCTTTACATAAATTCATAAACCTGTATAAAATCGCTAAATAGTAAGTAGAATGAAAATGAAAACGTGGTATGGTACTAAAGGAGTTAAATACTTGCTCATGTCTTTCATTCCTTCCAAAAAGTTGCATTTATTTGGTATTAATTCCTTGGATACCTCAACGTTAAGTCATTTTTACTCAGGATATCATTGTAAAAGTGTATGAAGTTTAAAGTGTGTTTAGTTGTACTGAAGGCCATAAAAACAACTCATGTTACATATCAATTCATATCAACATCTCTGTTTAGTCATTTCCTGATTCACAATAATTGATTTTGTGAAGTTTAGTCCCCGGTTCTGAAATAGTTAAAACTTGTATAATTTTGTATCAATATAGTTTCTTATTTAACCCCCTTAGTACTGGGACGCATTTTTACCTTGAGTTTTGGGGTGTGATTAGACGATTTTATTTACACTAGCAAGGGTCTGTGGAGCTCAGTAGATTAATCGCCAGAGTCTTCACTATTTTGAACCCCACATAAGTTTCTGAAGCTGTGTAAAATCACCAAATAATGAGAATGAATATGAAAATGTGTCCTGGTACTGAAGGGGTTAATCCTACCTTTGTGCACGTTTTATAAGGTCTGTTTTGTTATTCTTCGGTGAATTACCATACATTTTAATATTCAACGTATGAGTGAGACTTTATAGTCCAGAGTCATGTGATCTACTGAGCGGTCATCATTTATCTAAGTTTTACAAATGATCGTCTATTCCTGCAAGATTATCAGTATAGTTTCTAGCACTTCATGTTTGTAAGGTCATGAACGTAAACATTAACTTTCTCCAGGGAATCTGTCTCTCGCCTAGATTTTGCAATTCGCTAAATAATGCAGTCAATTTAGTTACTTCTATATGTCTAAATATTTCCTGGCAGAATTTCATATAGACTAACTTGCAATATTTTTTTTTTTTATTCCACATAAAAAATGCCTGATAATCCCTTACTATGGGAAGAATATATTGATAACCAGAGACAATGTTGTAATGTTCGATATGTAGACTATTTCCATGCTGGTCTGAAAGTAATTTGCCTTCTCTGCTTCAGCTTGAATTGTTACGTATGATCGATTATATTTTCTGGTGGTAGAGGTAAGAGAGAAATGTAAGGTACGTGTGTGTTTGTGTGTGTGTGTGTGTGTGTGTGTGTGTGTGTGTGTGTGTGTGTGTGTGTGTGTGTGTGTGTGTGTGTGTGTGTAATTCGCCTCCTCGGTCGTTTGTTGGTCACCCAGCCAGTCTTCCCCATTACGGAGCAAGCTCAGAGCTCATAGACCGATCTTCGGGTAGGACTGAGACCACAACACACTCCACACACCGGGAAAGCGAGGCCACAACCCCTCGAGTTACATCCCGTACCTATTTACTGGTAGGTGAACAGGGGCCACACATTAAGAGGCTTGCCCATTTGCCTCGCCGCTTTCCGGAACTCGAACACGGCCCTCTCGATTGTGAGTCGAGCGTGCTAACCGCTACACTACTACTGTCTCTCTCTCTCTCTCTCTCTCTCTCTCTCTCTCTCTCTCTCTCTCTCTCTCTCTCTCTCTCTCTCTCTCTCTCTCTCTCTGTGTGTGTGTGTGTGTGTGTGTGTGTGTGTGTGTGTGTGAACGCACACGCACACACACACACACACACACACACACACACAGAGAGAGAGAGAGAGAGAGAGAGAGAGAGAGAGAGAGAGAGAGAGAGAGAGAGAGAGAGAGAGAGAGAGAGAGAGAGAGAGAGAGAGAGAGAGATAATTGCATTAAAAGCTCAGACCACACAGACCCTGGGGTACAAACTAATTCCAGAGAGAGAGAGAGAGAGAGAGAGAGAGAGAGAGAGAGAGAGAGAGAGAGAGAGAGAGAGAGAGAGAGAGAGAGAGAGAGAGAGAGAGAGAGAGAGAGAGAGAGAGAGAGATAATTGCATTAAAAGCTCAGACCACACAGACCCTGGGGTACAAACTAATTCCGGAGAGAGAGAGAGAGAGAGAGAGAGAGAGAGAGAGAGAGAGAGAGAGAAAGAGAGAGAGAGTAGGTTAGGAGTAGCAGCAGCAGTAGCGGTGGTGGTGATGGTGGTGGTGGTGTGGTTGGGTCTAGAATTAACATATCGGCGGGGCGGGCAGCGGGGTCGGATCTATGAGACAGGAGGCGGGCCGAGGCAGTGAGGTGGGAGGGGAGAGAAGAGAAAAGAGGTGCCTTTGAGTATATCAGAGGAGGAGGAAGGCGATTAAGGGGAGGGTCTGGGGGGAGGATGAGGGGGCCTTGTTTGAGGGATGAAGGCGGAGTGGCGGCTCGTATGAATGGAGAACGCGGTGGGAGGCGAGAGGAAAGATAGGCGGTGCTGTTCTTCGCAGAGTGCAGACAATGGCAGGATGAGGCAGGGATTGTTTTGTGGTGTGTTGTAACAAGAAGGAAAGCAGCGCGGGGAGCGGGGCCAGCCTGCTAGACGAGGAGTATTTTTGCAGAAGGGAGGTAAGGAAAGATGTGACAGGAAGAATAAGAAAAAAAAGATACAACAAGCAGCGGAGGAAGTGTAGATGATGATCATTGCGAGTTATTTACAGCAAAGGACGAGTGGATTGAGCGCAGATGGAGAGGAGAGGGAAGAGGGAAGAGCAGCGAGGAGGAGGAAGACTGTGACACTCTCACGACGAAAACAATTACTTCTCCGAAACTGCAGAAGATGATGGGGTCTGGAGCAGGTCTTAATGGCCGCTACGGGGCCGCCTTGCGTGCCCCAGCCTCAGGCCACACCAAGCCATGCCAAGGTCACGTCACACTCACGTCAGGTCATCGCAGCAAAACATATTGGAGAGGTCAAAGACACTGGCGGTACCTGTGCAGCACGGCGGTGCAGCACGGCGGAGCCGCATGGCGGTGCAGCACGGCGGCGTAGCATAGCGGTGCAGCACGGGGGCGCAGCATGGCGGTGCAGCACGGCGGCGTAGCATAGCACACTGAGGTCATCACTCATGTTGCCGCCTGGACGCCCCGCCACGCTCCTCACATCCTCAATGGTACATCAGGAACAATCTTACCCACGAGACAGGATGAACGTCTACAAAAGTAGTTAGCGCCACTTAAGACCTAATCCAGAAACTACGAAATTAATCCCCGACCAGACCAGCGGAACGATGAATTGCTCGCCGGCACGCGACGCTCACCACCGCAAGGGAACAAGTGTAACAACAACAACAACAACAACAACAACAACAACAACAACAACAATTACAACAACAACAACATCAACAACGACACTCCACTTCTCTCACTGCCCCGCCACACACCACATCACACTACACCGCCTCGCCTGCCACACACACCACACCGCCTCGCCCGCCACACACCACACTGCCTCGCCCGTCACACACACCACACCGACTCGTCCGCCACACACACCACACCGCCTCGCCCGCCACACACCACACCGCCTCGCCCGCTACACACCACACCGACTCGCCCGCCACAAACCACACAGCCTCGCCCGCCACACACACCACACCGCCTCGCCCGCCACACACCACACAGCCTCGCCCGCCACACACCACACCACCTCGCCCGCCACACACCACACCGCCTCGCCCGCCACACACCACACCGCCTCGCCCGCCACACACCACATCGCCTCGCCCGCCACACACCACACTGTCTCGCCCGCCACACACCACACCGCCTCGCCCGCCACACACATACCACGCCCCGCCTGCACCTGCACGCACTCCATTGTACCATGACACAAGTTTCTTTGGGCATCCAGTGCTGATTTATCTTCCAAAAATGTTCCAGAGCCCCTCGCCTGCCACCTCTCTCACCCTACACAAGCACTGACATTGCAGGCACCGCTGGCTGACGCTCATCCTTATTCCTGCATCTCCTGTCAACTCACTGCTCTCTGCTCGTTTACATAGGCAGACAAACTGACAGACAGACACACACTAGCAACAAACAAACACACACTCACACACATACTCACACACACACACACACACACACACACACACACACACACACACACACACACACACACGCCTGAGAGATGAGTCTGAATGAATATGTGATAATCCTGAGGACTGACGATGGTGAGGATGAAGTGATGACGATGCAGTGAGGTAACCTGAACATAACACTGGCAAAGAGGATGACAGATTTCATGGTGATGGTGAACAAATTTAAGTGAAGGTGACCATGAAAGAGATATGAAAAAATGATAAAGGATAACAAATTTTGATAATTAAGAAGGCAGTAGACACCTGCCCAAATGATCATTACTCCCAGTGAGGACTGATAGCACTGGTTCAAGGGGTGCTGGGAACCTTCATTAAAGCTTGTTGTGACCTCACTGAATGTTTTCCTTTGTGTCTCACAATACAAGGGGCAGTCACAGCCTGTCCTCTAAACACAACTCTCTTCCTTCACACAAAGCTACGTACACTACCGACATAGACATTCTTCACGCAAATAAAAGAACAAAAGATGAGGACTCGTATTACCATCCTGGGAGTCCCTCTACGACTACTATCTATTCAGCTTGTTTGGGGACCGGCACCTCAGTGGGACTTTTTTAACCACAATTTTTGTCGACCTCTGCCGGATTTCCCTCTTTCATAAAAAAATTAAAAAGTAAATAAATAAATTTGCTTACTCGTGATCCTGAATACATGGTGATGAAGATAGTGACAATAAATTCGATAACAATGAACTTGAATATATTAAAGAGTGGTGATTAAGATGATGATGGAAGCAATACATTAATTTGATGCCAATGAGGAAAGAAAGAAACTGACTGGACGATGATATTCCAGGCAGGATAATAATGAAAATGATACTGAAAGAAAATAAAAACTGAAAAAATACTAATGTAACAAATAGGAAATGATAATAATGAAACAAATCAATTCAGTAACTCAAAAATCACCACCACCACCACCACCAACACCACCGCCACCGCCACCACCACCACCAACAACAACAACACGAAAAACAACCACCACTAACACACACACACACACACACACACACACACACACACACACACACACACACACCATCTAATCCACTACCAATAAAATATCCAAAGACATCTCAACACCTAACGAGAAACAAGCATCCTTTCTCCCCCAAATATTTATCCAACCACTCAGCCAACCAGTCAGTCAGCCAGCCAGCCAGCCAGCCAGCCTCTCCTCTCCCCTCTTCTCCCTCCTCGCCCACCGCCACACGTCACCGCAAACCCACGGCTGGTACTAATACACATAAATCGAGACTCGCTCCACGATAACATTTGGAGCGGCGGCGAAACACAGTAATCCGGCAGAGGGAAAGGTGGCCTAATCTATCCGGCGGAGACATTGAGGCGTGTCCATATTCAGACATACTCAATAAGAAGGAGGAGGTGGTGGTGATGGTGGTGGTGGGGGTCGGGGTTGCTAGAGGAGGAGGAGGAGGAGGAGGAGGAGGAGGAGGAGGAGGAGGAGGAGGAGGAAGAGGGGAGGAAGCCACTAAACATATGACGTGAAAGCGTTTCGTTCTTCCCTATTGGCTGAGTATTAAACTTATCTCCACGTTCCCAGTCCCTCTGATTGGCTAAAGGAGGCTGCAGGACGGAAGAGGAGGAAGAGGAGGAGGTAGAGAGAGGTAGAGGGAAGAGGAGGAGGAGGAGAAGGAGGAGAAAGGGAGAACATAGCAGGTCAGGGGGTGTCAGACCATCACCACCATCAGCAGCGGCGTTATGGGGAGCGCCGTGCCCCGTGAGTTGCCGAGAGGGCGTGCGAGGGCCAACACTGCAATTTGGCGGCATAACAGCTTCCAATGTAGACTCGATAACATCAAGATGGCGCCTGGATGAGTCTCGTCTGAATTAAGAGCGAGGAGCTCGCCGGTGTGGGGAAATATCTTATTATTACTCCATGTTTTCCGAGAAGCGGCGGTAGGGAGGGAAGGAGGGAGGGGGTGGAGTGCAGTGGAGTGGAGTGGAGGGGAGTGTGGCGCCGCGGAGAAAGGCTGACCGGAGAGAGTTCTAGATGGATGAGAGAGAGAGAGAGAGAGAGAGAGAGAGAGAGAGAGAGAGAATGTTTGGTGCCACTAGTACATTAATGCTGTCTCTTCCATTTCCATCGAAGACTCACTCACTCACTCACTCATTCACTCACTCACTCACTCACCATTTCCCCTCTTCCTATCCCTCAGATTCTCCCTCCTCCTACACATGTACCCTCTCTCTCTCTCTCTCTCTCTCTCTCTCTCTCTCTCTCTCTCTCTCTCTCTCTCTCTCTCTCTCTCTCTCTCTCTCTCTCTCTCTCTCTCTCTCTCTCTCTCTCTCTCTCTCTCTCTCTCTCTCTCTCTCCCAAGTCACTTAGTAATTTTAACCCCCACACATCCTCCCTAACCCTTCTTTGTCCTTGCGTTCCTCCCCCACTCTTCTCTTTCTCTCCCTCTCCTATCGATCACCCCATACCCAAACTCGCCCTCTCTCTCTTTCTCACTCTCCCAATTCACTACGCCCCGTTTCGGATTGCAAGCTTTCCTCTAAATCCTTCCCACGCCTCTACCAAGTCTCCCCCATTCTTCTCTCCATCTCTCTCTCTCCTTCCCTCTCCCTCGCTCTCTTTCGCCCCCATTTACTGATTCTAAGCTCCCCATCCTTCCAGAACCAAGCCTCCCCCACTCTCCTCTCCCTGCCCACCCATCACCCCCGTCCCCGCCTCTCCCTCCCTCTCCCAGCTCTCACTACCTATAATTACTGCAAGCACTGCATGCACGACCCGCTGCATCCCGGTGATGATCATATCTCCTCAGGCTGCCCCTCCTCCTCCTCCTCCTCCTCCTCCTCCTCCTCCTCCTCCTCCTCCTCCTCCTCCTCCTTCTCCTCCTCCTCCTCCTTTCTCGTCCGCCTGAACAAAGACGATCAAACTCTGACTAACAAAATTCTATCCCGGAATATCCCACGAGCTGCCGCCGCTGACTGCTGCCGGTGCTGCTGCTTGGCTGGGCGGGACCGGGCGGGGCGGGGCTGGGCAGGGCGGGACGGTGTGTGGGGTGCGGTGGGGAGGGGCACGGAGGGGAAGGGCGAGGTGGGCGGGGGCGTATCAGGGAAAGGCTGGTCAAGTGTGGTGTTCCGTTGTGTATTTTAGTTTACTCAGGATTTTTTTTCGTCTCTCTCTCTCTCTCTCTCTCTCTCTCTCTCTCTCTCTCTCTCTCTCTCTCTCTCTCTCTCTCTCTCTCTCTCTCTCTCTCTCTCTCTCTCTCTCTCTCTCTTGTAATCACTTGAGTAAATATTATCTGTGACTGCGCAACAACTTCACCAAATACCAAGTAAGACTCAAATGATAATGCATTGAGAGGCTAAGCAAAGTATCAGGTTCCTAAAATGTTAAGTATCTGGACACCACGACTGAAATATCAAGGCACGAGGCAGTCCAGCACAGTGCCATTAACGCGCAGGGCTTTTATTCATGTAAGTAGGGGAAAGCTGGCCAAGAGCAACATGAAACGAAAAAAAAAAGGCACACTATGTTGCCAGTTCCCTTGCAGGTCCGAGAGAGTTAACCAAAATAAGAGGACTAGAAGTTGGAAATACAGTACCAGGTAAGAGGGTTCCAGAGTTTACCAGAGAAAGAGATGAATGAGTGAGAGTCCTGGGCCGGAGAAGTGTGGATATTTTGTGATCATGTCTTAGTTAACCCTCTCATTGCTTCGGCCGTCTTTTGCTAACACTGACAGATATATAATGTGTTGTTTGCATAGACAGATGGAGTAAAGGGAGAATGAAAAAGATTAGTTCAGTATTGTCTTGTTTGTGTAAATATTTAAAAGCTTTACTACAAAATATGAGTGTTTGAAGAGTTGCAGGAGGTTATGAATAAAAAAATCCGTCCGTCTGTCTGTCTGTCTACTAGTATGTATGTATGTATATGACTATGTATGGATGTAGTTACCTGTCAATCTATCTAACTGTCCATCTATCTATCTGTAAGTTTTATCTATCTGTCTATCTGCTGTCTGTCTGTGTGTCTATCCATCTATGTTTATAAGTATGAATGAATGTATGTATGTGTGTATATGTCCGTGGGTACATATGTCCAAGTGTGTGTGTGTGTGTGTGTGTGTGTGTGTGTGTGTGTTTGAATACGACACACACACATACACGCACGCACACACACAACAATAACACATCAGCCCAACACCACCAAGAACCCAACAACACATCTCAAAACACAACACGAGAGAGATCTAGCAATCCTCGCGGCGCCAGAGACAGCGAGAAGGAGCAATGAGGCAGCACAGTAAGGTTCCCGCCGTCAAGTCTTCAGGTCTGAGATTGGGTGATAAAGCTGCAAAGTGTAGCACAATCTTATGACATCCTAATTGCCTCGTTGGTGAGTCAAGGAGCGGCACCCTTGTCATCGCGCCGTGTGAGGAGTGTGATGGAGAGGACAGCCCGCCTGGACCCTCGCAGCACGACACCACACGCTCTGAATACTGATACTTTGACGCTGCTGACGAGACGCAAGGGACAAGGAAATATGATAGGTAACTTTGCACAGGTGGATTCTATTTGAAGTTTTGTGTATGGCAGTTTACTCAGTGACTCGGTGCTGTTAATACTACGGGAATTGTTAAGGAAATTGTGGTAGGTGGCAGGTAACTTTGCACAGATGGATTTTATCAGTAGTTTTCTTTCTGTCAGTGTTGGTTTACTCAGAGCATCGGTTCTGTTAATACTAAGGAAGTTAGTTAAGGAAATAGTGATCTTAACGAGAGAGAGAGAGAGATGCAAAGGAGGAAATATGGCAGGTAATTTTGCACAAGTGGATTTTATTACTAGTCTTTTTTTTTTTTTTTGTCTAAGATAGTTTGTTGAGTGACATGGTGCTGTTTATACAACGAGAATTAGTTAAGGAAATCGACAAGGAGATCATATGGCAGCTAACTTTGCACCGGTGGGTTTTATTATTAGTTTTATTTATTTGTTTATCTATTTTTTTTGGGGGGGGCTGGGTTTGTTTAAGGTGAGTGCGTTCTGTTAGTATTATGGGAGTTAGTGAAGAAAATCGTGTGTCTTGACGAGAGAGATGCAAATGAGAAGATAATATGAACGGTCACTGTGCCGTTGGGTTATTTAGCTTTCTTTTTGTGTAAGGAAGTTAGTTGATCGAATCGGTGCTGTTAGTACTGTGGGAGTTAGTGAAGGAAATTGTGTATCTTGACGAGGGAGACGCTTAAGAGAAAGGGATATAGCAGCTAACTTTGCACTTTCGCTTATCTATTTATTTTTTTGGGGGGTTCAGAATAATTAATGAGGTATATCATTATCATTACTGCTACAATTAATTACCTCAGGCAATAATCAAGCTTCTTGACACTCGGTGACACGACACAAGGAACGCGAGAATAGGACAGGACAACTCTGCGCCGTTTTTCTTCTATATATAACTTATTTGTCTGGTGTATGTTGTTCATTGCATCGTTGCTACCACTACTAAGACTACTTAAGAAGGGAACCATGCATCTATATGGTAATGTCTTTAGTGTACCAAGGCCATTACTACAAAGACAACCTACTTAAGACGATAATTATGCATGTAAATAGCAATATGTTCAATGTATTAAAGTTATTATCATTACCACAGCTACTCAAGAAAATAATTATGCATCTGTATAGTAATTTGTTTAGTGTATCAAGACTGTTACAGCACCAACAATGACTTAAAAGAGTAATTACGTATGTAAATAGCAATATTTTTACTGTTTAAAGGATATCATTACTAACTCAGCCACTAAAGAAAATGATTATGCATATGTATAGTAATTTGTACAGTGCATCAAGGCTTTTACTACAATAACAATTACTTTCAAGGATAATCATGCATGTAAAAAGCAATATTTTTTATCTATTAAGGCTATTACTATTATCCAAGCTCTACTCGAGGGATTACTATGTATCTACATCATAATTTGTTTAGTGTATCAATACTGTTACTATGGCAACTACATGAAAAAGTAGTATTGAACCACTTTTCTGTACAGATTACATTATGACTGGACGCTAATACAGATGCAAGGCACAGGAGGTGTTTAAATAGTGATCTCTTAACTGTTATGGTCCCTCGAATCAATTAAATGACCCTATACACGTTTACTTATAAGATGACACTCACAGTAATACAGTCCGCTGAGTATTTAGGGCAGAGGTATATGTATTTTTTTTTTTTTTTTTTTTTTTTTACGTAGGGAAGAGGCCAAAGGCAAAAACAAGAAAAGATTAAAAAAAAGGTCCACTTGAGTGCTGGCTCTCTAAAAAGTGGTAAAGCGTCAGTCAAAATTATGGAGCAAATG
The DNA here is from genome assembly GCF_017591435.1 of Portunus trituberculatus. Taxonomy (NCBI): domain Eukaryota; kingdom Metazoa; phylum Arthropoda; class Malacostraca; order Decapoda; family Portunidae; genus Portunus; species Portunus trituberculatus. The sequence goes on from NC_059293.1 coordinate 1,953,843, forward strand.
CCTCGATACCTCCCTCTTAATAGAAGACAAGTTGTAGGAATTCAGAAATACAGATGCAGGGAGGGAGTTCCAGAGTTTACCAGTGAAAGGGATGAATGATTGAGCGTACTGGTTAACTCTTGCATTAGAGAGTTGGACAGAATAGGGATGAGAGGAAGAAGAAAGCCTTGTGCAGCGAGGCCGCAGGAGGAGGGGAGGCATGCAGTTAGCAAGATCAGTAGAACAGTTACCATGAAAATAGCGATAAAAGATAGAAAGGGATGCAACATTTCGGCGGTGAGAAAGAGACTGAAGACAGTTAGTCAGAGGAGGGGAGTTGATGAGACGAAAAGCTTTTGATTCCACACTATCTAGTAAAACGGTGTGACTGGAACCCCTCAAACATACGAAGAGTACTCCATACAGAGACGGATAAGGCCCTTATGCAGAGTAAGCAGTTGGAGGGGCGAGAAAAACTGGCGGAGACGCCTCAGAACACCTAATTTCATAGAAGCTGTTTTAGCAAGAGATGAGATGTGAAGTTTCCAGTTAAGATTATGAGCAAAGGACAGACCGAGGATATTCACTGTGGAAGAGGGAGACAGTTGAGTGTCATTGAAGAAGAGAGGATAGTTGTCTGGAAGGTTGTGTCGAGTTGATAGATGGAGGAATTGAGTTTTGGAGGCATTGAAAACTACTAGATTTTCTCTGCCCCAATCGGAAATCTTAGAAAGATCGGAAGTCAGGCGTTCTGTGGCGTCCCTGCGTGATCTGTTGACTTCCTGAAGGGTTGATCGTCTCTGAAAGGACGTGGAAAGATGTAGGGTGGTATCATCAGCGTAGGAGTGGATAGGGCAAGAAGTTTGGTTAAGAAGGTCATTAATGAATAATAGAAAGAGTGGGTGACAGGACAGAACCCTGAGGAACACCACTATTAATAGATTTAGGAGAAGAACAGTGGCCGTCTACCACAGCAGCAATAGAACGGTCGGAAAGGAAACTTGAGATAAAGTTGCAGAGAGAAGGATAGAAGCCGTAGGAGGGCAGTTTTGAAATCAAAGCTTTATGCCAGACTCTATCAAAAGCTTTTGATATGTCTAACGCTACAGCAAAAGTTTCACCGAAATCTCTAAAGAGGATGACCAAGACTCAGTAAGGAAAGCCAGAAGATCACCAGTAGAGCGACCTTGACGGAAGCCATACTGGCGATCAGACAGAAGATTGTGAAGTGACAGATGTTTGAGAATCTTCCTATTCAGGATAGATTCAAAAACTTTAGACAAGCAAGAGATTAAAGCTATAGGACGGTAGTTTGAGGGTTAGAACGGTCACCCTTTTTAGGAACAGGCTGAATGTAGGCAAACTTCCAGCAGGAAGGAAAGGTAGAAGTCGATAGACAAAGTTGGAAGAGTTTGGCCAGGCAAGGTGCAAGCACGGAAGCACAGTTTTTGAGAACAATAGGAGGGACCCCATCAGGTCCATAAGCCTTCCGAGGGTTTAGGCCAGCAAGGGCATGGAAAACATCATTACGAAGAATTTTGATTGTAGACATGAAATAGTCAGAGGGAGGAGGAGAGGAGGGACAAGCCCAGAATCGTCCAAGGTGGAGTTGTGAGCAAAGGTTTGAGAGAAGAGTTCAGCTTTAGAGACAGAAGAGATGGCAGTGGTGCCATCAGGATGAAATAAAGGAGGGAAAGATGAAGAAATGAAGTTATTTGAGATGTTTTTGGCTAGATGCCAGAAGTCTCGAGGGGAGTTTGAGTTTGAAAGATTTTGACATTGTCTACTTATGAAGGAGTGTTTGGCAAGTTGAAGAACAGACTTGGCATGATTCCGGGCAGAAATATAAAGTGCGTGAGATTCAGGAGATGGAAGACCCAAGTACCTTATGTAGTTTGCTATTTTGTCTTCTAACTTTCCAGGAGTCCATGGAGTAAAAGAAAAGAAATAGTTAAAGCAATGGTGAAAATAGTCCCGTTCTATTATCTCTCAACGGGAACCGAACAAAGAGATCTGTGGATATAAGAAGTATTTTTTTTCAGATTCACGCAGCGCCACTTTATCATAGAAAAAAGGAATATTAATGGAATCAACCTTCATAAAATTATCGACCCAACACAACATTAGCCAGCCTCCTGAGGGTATTAAGGCGTTCCCGCTTTAAACAAATGTGGGTATAAATCAGCTTTTTTTTTCAATTTCACGCAGCGCCACTTCCCCATAGAAAAAAATATATAAATGACATAATCCTTCATAAAATTATCCATCCAACACAACGTTAGCCAGCCTTCTGAGGGTATAAAGGCGTTCCAGCTTCAAACAACTCCCCATTTCAAGACTAAAGAGCATTTACAACCCACTCCCTCATGAATAACACCCACTGATAGATATTCTTTATGTGTGAGGGAAAAGCTGGCAACATAAAAGGAAAAATAAGTCCCATTACAGGTCCGAGAAAGTTAGTCCCAAAAAGCCGAGATAAATGTCTTGAAAATCACGTTCCTTCATACACACTACATTGTCACTCTACTAATATCATAACCAAAGGCGTCGGTAGAAAGCTTTCCTCTGCTTCTGTGGTGTGGCTGAGAGGAGATGGTGACTATTATCTTCATTTTAGGTAGTGAAGGAAGGTGTAATTGTTTAGTATAGGACTCTAATGCTCAGTGAAATTTCAACACCTACATGGGCATAAATGATTAGCGGAGTTTTGTTAGGAAATATCAGAATAATAAGCTTATTTTTTTTATCTTTTTTTCAATTTTACATTTTCTTTTTTATTTACACCATGTGGGCATTTCACAGGAATTTCTGGGCTTAAGGTGGTACTTTTTTGTGGTACCTCCTATCTCAAAGCCCACCCGCTAGGAAACCATTGCCCCGAGTGAGGAAGCCCAACCTACACTCCGACCGTGGACAGGATTCGAACCCGTGCGCTTGGAGATCCCTCGGACGCCAAAGTACGCATGGTTCCACTGTACCACGGCGGCTTTTTTTTTTTCCAGGCTTTAGTGGGTCTTCACGATTCTGGCAGCGTTACCAGGCCACTTACCAAACCGTGTACTGAAACCTTTATCTAGACCTCCAATCACCTCCATTACTGCGAGTGTTACATGAATGGCAGACTATTTTGCTATACTTGTGTTTTATTTCAACGCAAATGAAGTCCTGATGTAAAGTAACGAAGGGAACTATAAAAGACTGTTAGGTTAAGTTAAGTTAGGCCATGTTAGTTGAGGTGAGGTGAGGTGAGGTTAGGTGAGGCGAGATTAGGTTACATTGTTACGTTAAGTTAGGTTACGCTATGTTAGTTAAGGTGAGATCAGGTTGTATGAGGTGAGGTTAGGTCAGATTGTTAGGTTAAGTTAGGTTACACTATGTTAGTTGAGGTGAGGTGAGGTTAGGTTAGATTGTTAAGTTAAGTTAGGCTATGTTAGCTGAGGTGAGGTGAGGTGAGATTAGGTGAGGTAAGGTTACGTTAGATTGTTAGGTTAAGTTAGATTAGGCCATGTTAGTTGAGGTGAGGTGAGGTGAAGTTAGATGAGGTTAGATTCGGTTAGGTTAGATTTGATAAGGTTGATGTTAGAAAAGAACTAAAGAAAACTAAAAAAAAAAAGAAGTGTGATATGAAACGTTAAAATAAGGCAATCCAAGGCAATATATACGCTAAAGAATGCCACAGATAAGAGGTTATGATATGCAAGAAACCACCCACTGACTCCTTGGTGATGTTGGTTGACTGTCAGCATGCGAGGATGAGAACGAGAGAGTGACAAGCATAGGAAGGGGTGGCATGATCCCTTCCCTCTTACACAGTGGTTAGTTCCTGTCTGCTACAAATTGACGGCTTATAGAGAGAAGACTGGTTAGGATATAAACACAGATCCATTTATCTCTATTTTTTTTTTTTATGTAAGAGGGAGGACTACCAAGGGCAAAAAAACTGAATATTAGAAAATAAAAAGGCTCACTTGAATTGTAGTCTCCAATGGATGGGAATGTATGGTAAATGATAAGCTGCTTTATATAGGAGCTGTCACGTGTAGGCCCGGTGGTTTCTTACAGTTCTTTTTATGTTCATGATGTGATGTAATACTGAGTGAAGCTTCTTTTTTATACCATGTGGGCTTTTCACGGGAGTTTATGGGCTAAAGGGGATACTTTTGGGGCATGAAGGATTAGCGAAGTTTTGTTAGGAAGCATCAGAATAGTAAGTTTTTTTTCTTCTTTTTTTTTCATCTTGTATTCAGTTTTATGGATGGGGATGTATGGTAAATGGTAAGCAGGAGTTGCCACGTGTAGCTTCTTGCAGTTCTTTCTATTTTATGTTCATGTGTTATATTTTATGATGAAGAGTAAAAAAAATAAAAATAAAAACAGGAACCTAAATATCTCTGCAACATTTCCTTCCATGTCTTACTTTTGAGAGTTGTTTCGAAGCGTTGAAAAGAAAACGAAATCAACCTTTATCTTCTCTTGGGTTTCTTTAGCACTAGAGAGCAAGAGCCAAACAAAGGGAAGGGAGAAGTACATCGATGGAATAGGAAAAACAGTAGGAGGTGGAATAAGAATTACAAGTTTATTACGAATGACAGAGAAAGAGGCGTGTGGACAAAGGGACTACATGAATGGAATAGAAAAACAGTAGGAAGAAGAACTGCGTGTATATTTAAAATGACAAGAGAGAGATGGGTAAGGCAATCTATGGCCATCAACGTCTGCAGGCCACGGTCTTTCGGTATTATTGAGTATTAACCAGAGAGATCTTCACCCATTCAGTACTGGAACGCATTTTTACCATGAGTTTTGGGAGTGATTAGACGATATTGTCTTTTTTTTATATTAGAAAGGGTCTATGGAAGTTTAAAATTAATGGGCAGTCTTCACTACTTGAAATCTTCACATAAGTTTCTGAAGCTTTATAAAATCACCAAATAGAAAGCAGAATGAATATGGACAGTTAAAGTCTACACGGGACACTACCATGTTGTTAGAGAACCATTAAGGAGTATCAAAAATTAGGAAATTAATAAATGGTGGAAATAGGTAGAAATCTTTCGTACATTATTTAAATCTACACGCGGTTTTTACGATGTCTTTACTGTTCTAGATGCAGAGTGGCGTAGTGGATAAGGTGGTGAGCGTGGGATCGGGCAGACGTCTACGCGTAGGTTCGAATCCCACCACGTACAGCCTTAAAACACTTTGCCATTTGTCGAGTGGTTTAAAGTTACCTACATGTCACCATGATACCCAGGTTCTAGGTGGTTACACTCAAGATGAGCTTGGGTGGTGATATGGGCCCTAATATGGGTACCACTATAAATAAAATTGCCTGCGTCACTAATGGGCGGAAGCTGAACAGCGCTTCCCATACACTCTTCAATTGTGCCTACAGGCGCTATAGGCCTTACCGTAAAAAAAAAAAAACTAAAGAAACACTCTTGAAAACCACGCTAATCATCTGGCCCTTGAAAAAGTCGCGATAAGAGAGCAATATTTCTCTTTGCAGGTCTTCACTACTTGAAATCCTCACATAAGTTTATGAAACCTTATAAAATCACCAAATAGCAAGCAGAATGAATATGGAAGCGCGTCATGGTACTGAAGAGGTTAATACTCCTGCTACGAGACAGTTAAAGTCTACACGGGACACTACCATGTTGTTAGAGAACCATTAAGGAGTATCAAAAAATTAGGGAGATTAATAGATGATGGAAATAGGTAGAAATCTTTCGTACAGAGCTGTCACACGTAGACTTTGAGGCTCGTATTCTCAAACACATCCTTCACTATTTAAAAAGACATTATTTAAATCTACACGAGGTTTTTACGATGTCTTTACTGTTCTAGAGGCAGAGTGACTAGATTTGTTCATTATTAATTAAAGAAACACTCTTGAAAACCACGCTAATCATCTCTGTGGCCCTTGAAAAACATTCGCGGTAAGAGAGCAGTATTTCTCTTTGTAGGTCTCCTTTGTATTACTTATGTTACTGGCAAGGCACGGGCGGCGGCGGGGAAGCGGTGGGTGGCGAGAGGAAGAGCAGGGTCGGTGTGTGAGTGAGTGATGATGAGTGACAGGCGGGAAGTGGTGGGCGGGTGAAGATGTTACAGCAACAGGCAGTGATGTGACAGGCAGTGGTGGTGATTGAAAGGGGCTGAGCTGCTGGTGGTGGTGTTGGTGGTGGTGGTGGGGTTGGTGGTGGTGGTAGTAGTGGTGAATGGATAGCTATTTTATGTGGTGGTGGTGGTGATGGTGGTGATATCAGTGTAGTGGTGAATGAAAAGGGGCTGGTGGTGGTAAATTGAGGTGTTTGTATGTATAGTGGTGTTGTTGATATTGGCATGGTGGTGTTGGGTTCGTGTGGTGGTGACAATAGTGGTGGTTTGTGTCATCGTGTTGAGGTATTTAAGACTAATGTGTGTGGTTGTGTGTGGTAAATTAAGCTGGCTCGTGTGGTGATGAGGTGATGAGCACGTGTGGTGACATGATACTAACTAAAGAGGAATTATGAAGTGATGATGTGGTGTTGACTCGAGAGTGTTTACGAGTATCAGTACAGGTAGTGACTGAAGAAGATTTGTGTGGGTTGTGGTGATGATTAAAGAAAACATTTGTGACTAGCAGTACTGGTGATGCCTTCAGATATCCAGTATGGTGGTGGTGACTCAAGATCTAAGATATAATCAGAGGAAGTGGTGACTGAATATAACTAGTAATGTGTTGTGGTGATGATTCAAGAAGTACTGGTGATGACTGAGGATAAGTAATGATTCAAGACATAGTAAGGTTAGCACTAATATGTGGTGACTGAGAGGGACTGTGTGGTGTTGGGGTGGTGACAGACGTGATGTGTCCTGATAATATCCTTCACGAGGGACAACAAAAAACGAAGGAAAAGAAGTCCATTGAGGTTCTAGTCCCTCAAAATAAAGGAGTAAAGTGAATCCTGCACAAGTGTTGCATAGGAGACATGGACGGCTGGCGGTGATGGTGGTGATGGCTGTGATGGCGGTGATGGAAGGGCATTTGTTTGTGTGGGAGGCGGCGGTGGTGTTGCTCTTGTTGCCGTGGCGGTGTTGCCAAGCAGTGCCACCTTCTGGAGGTCGCGTTTGGTGGTGAAAGTGGGTAAGTGGACTCCTTGGTGAGACTATATTCGGTGGTGGAGAGAAGGTGGTGGTGGTGGTAGTGGTGGTAGTGGTGGTGGTGGTGGTGGTGGTGTGTTGGTCGGGAGCCAAGGTAGTGGTGGTAGTGGTGGTGGTGGTGGTGGTGTAGAGGTTTCTGTGTCTAGTGGTATAATGACTGGGAGACACGCATGCCCTTTGTGTCATCAATGTCCGTGGTAACTCTCTCTCTCTCTCTCTCTCTCTCTCTCTCTCTCTCTCTCTCTCTGTCTGACGTATTTACTTCTTCAAAAGCATTCACATATTCGCGGCGACTCACACTACACACACACACACACACACACACACACACACACACACACACACACACACACACACACACACACACACACACACATGTAGAAAAATAAAACACCCTTCCAGTCATCCACGCCCTAACCAGACATCCAAACACACACACACACACACACACACACACACACACACACACACACACACACACACACACACACACACCGCGTATTGTAGTTGTTAGCACGCTCGACTCACAATCGAGAGGGCCGGGTTCGAGTCCCGGAAAGCGGCGAGGCAAATGGACAAGCCTCTTTAATGTGTAGCCCCTGTTCACCTAGCAGTAAATAGGTACGGGATGTAACTCGAGAGGTTGTGGCCTCGCTTTACCGGTGTGTGTTGTGTGTGATGTGGTCTCAGTCCTACCCGAAGATCGGTCTATGAGCTCTGAGCTCGCTCCGTAATGGGGAAGACTGGCTGGGTGACCAGCAGACAACCGAGGTGAATTACACACACTTGCACACACACACACACGCAGCTAATCACGGTGACGCAATCCTGGTGACATTCCCTCTCTGTCTATTTAGGATGCAGCGATAATCCTTTCCCTCCCTTAAATCCCTGTTGCAGTTTGGCTGTATTAGCATAAGCGGGCGTTGCGTGAGGGTCCACCGCCGGCTTTCCTTATCATGAAAACTACGGGCCAAGTATCTTAGCATCTCCGCCACTGACATCCTTCTTCTCTTCCTCCTCCTCCTCCTCCTCTTTTGCCTCTCCGCTGCCGCCACCACCACCGCCGCCGCCGCTGCCGCTGGTTCTCCCTGCAATACCCCGAGCGCCACTCCTGCTCATCCCGGGCCCGGCTTTGGCTTCTGCCCAATTTCAATACGTAGTTGCGTCCCGTGTCACTCCTCGTCTCTTAATGCCGGGTTTGAAAAATGTACTCAAGGTTAACAAAAAAAAAAATTCTTCCCGCAATGACGGACTGGGCTTGCTCTGTTTTTATCCTCTTTTTCTTTCTCTCTGTGTCTCTGTCCTCCTTAATCTCCGAGTTTTTGCCGCGTGGACTGGCTGGCAGTGTGTCCGAGGCGAGGCGTTTGACAGAGTCCGTCTTGATGCGTCCCTGTTGTACCATTACGCAGGGAGCATCACCGGGGGGAGGGAAGCCAGGCGCGGCGTATCGGAGGCGGCGGCGGCGGCGGCGGCGGCAGGGGACAGCCAGGGAGTAATGATACGGGCCGCGGAGGTCGTAACTCATTCTGCTCAGTAATAATGGCCAGGAACTGTCTCATTTTCGAACGCTCTAGCCCACACGCTCATCATCCTCGGTACATACTCGCGCACTGCAGGCCGTCCAGCAGGTGATGAGAGAGCCCCGAGAGCACCTCCTAATGAATTGACAAGGAACAACTAGCTAGGGAAACGAGGAGCCGGAGGAAGGTGACGGGGCGGTGGGAGAATAGCAGGGCAGGGCGGGCGGGAGTCAGTCAATTCAGCTGCGACACATCAAGTCACCGGGCGACCTCGCGTCCTGCCGTCCTCCCCTCGCCTCGCCTCGCCTCACCTTGCCTTGTCGCCTATAAATAGTTGGGCGTCAGCACGTCCCGCCGCTGGTGATGGTGATGGGGTGACTGACTGCCTGCCCCTCTCACACACACACACACACACACACACACACACACACACACACACACACAAACACACACACACACGCTATCATGCCCCATTAGGCCTCAACGCGAAGGAAGAGGCTATTGGTAAGCGTTCCGTGTCGTACACTTTGAGGAAAAAGAAGTCAAATTTGTGCTGACTTAAACACTCATACACGTCATTCTCTCCTAACTGATCTGCACCCCTTCATTGCTCTTCACTGGATGCAACAACGCGCTGGAAAACATCCTCTTATGAAGGACTCACACACACACACACTCTCTCTCTCTCTCTCTCTCTCTCTCTCTCTCTCTCTCTCTCTCTCTCTCTCTCTCTCTCTCTCTCTCTCTCTCTCTCTCTCTCTCTCTCTCTCTCTCTCTCTCTCTCTCTCTCTCTCTCTCTCATGGTGATCGACACAGAGTCACCCTTTGAAAGAAGACGCGGCCAAAAACAGTATCTTTGAGGTAACGAGGATGAAGACCACACTGAACCTTTCAACACTACAGGAACAGCTAGAAAGCCAAACAAACGCCCCTTCCTTGACGTGGCGGTGTGATACAGTGAAACATTAAACTGGAATGCCATACAATTTTCATTCCACTACAGTATCTTTGTTCCCGTCAATGTATATAGCGCATCTTATCTCCCTTTTTTACAACTTCTCCCTCCTCTTTCTGTAAAATGAACTGCCGTACTGTCAATCTTTTACCTCCTCCCTAAATCACAAACTGCTCTGAGATATTTACATTTGGTTCTACAGTCATATCTAAACACTACAGAGCCTGAACACTGGAGAGCTGTCTGAATCACTATTGTCTTCCTTCTATGTATTCATGGGGGGGTGATTGGAGTGCATGCGTCTAGGCTAAGCTAGTCTTAAGCCCCTTACAGCCTCTGCCTCCTAACTGCTTGCATGCTACCTTCCCGCGGTCCCCCCCGTTTCCACAGAATGCATGCAAGTGATCGAGTGGTCTGACGGTATATTCAGACTCCCTGCCCCTGCTGCCTTGTAGGGTACGCCTTTTTAGGCAAAGGTTAGAAGGAAAACTTCAAATCCAAACCCCCTGCTGCCTTGTAGGGTGTGCCTCTTTAGGCAAAGGCTAGGAGAAGGAAGACTCCAAAATCAAACCAACAAGACCCCAACGACGGAGCTATCCAGCGCCGGCGGAAGAGGGCAGCGCCTGGCGGGCAGGCGACAAGGCGGGCCTTGACACATCAAGAACTCGGTAGCACGATGCAACCAACATCGTAGAAGCTGCCTGTCTCATCTGTCTTGAGCCGCGGTGGAAACGATGTGGGCCAAGTGTGTGTGCGTGGCCGTCGCGCAGCCACGACCACCCAAAACAATATACTCAGCGACTGGCATTCTGTCGTTTCCTCCACCTCTCTTTATCAGGAGACGTTTGACTAACGACAGGACCCAGTACTCGGACACGAGTGGGAGCCGACGACGACGACGACGACGACGATGTATTCATAAAGCCCTTATATTGTTCCTTTAGTGTTATGATTCTTCCATAATCGTAAGGAAACTGTTAAAGGAATACTTAGAAAAACCCGATCTTCTTTTCAGTACCTTTATCTTGAATGACAGTCAGAATACTTCCATACATAACACAAGCTCACGAAAATTCACTCCTAGCCTTCATGTGCTTCGTTTGGCTTAGAAGACAAAGTACAGGAGCGTCCAGCCTTCCCCAATAGAACCCACCTCGTGACCTACTAGCACACCAAGGCCTTCCTGAGACGCGTGTGCTTCTGTTTTCGGGCCAACAGGTAAGGGCCACAGGATGACGAGAAGGAGGAGGGAAGTGTGAGTTAAAGTTATGGGGAAGAATCTGATAAAGTTAAGGGAAACGTAAATAAATGTACGAAATATGAAGGCAACACAAAGAGGAATATTGTCTGCAAGAGCTTAATTAAAATGATGAGATTTCTGAGGGTCGCTGTCACGCTGCTCACACACACACACACACACACACACACACACACACACACACACACACACACACACACACACACACACACACACACACACGCACAAGGGGCTTTGCCGGTAAGAAGACAGACAAAGACGCCCTGACACACCCTTGACACACAAACACACCCGCGACACACTCACCCATCACTGACACCACTGGGCAGAGCACGTCACCTAAACGAACCACTGAAACACTTGACTTCAGCGACGAGGAAAAGAAGAGGACAAGTATTACAGTCACGGCGACAAAAACCTCGCTAAGTTTTGTGTTCCCTACTAAGACAATGTATCGCTAACTGTTTTGTCTTAGAGCTCAGCCAACGATAACTTTGAAGGTATATGACAATCAATAGGAGAGTGAATGGACGTATAAAAGCTAGCTAAGAGAAATATTGCGCTGCACTAAGAAATCCTTCCATAACAAGCCTAAACTAGCACGACTCTAGCGACGAGCAGGACATAGACTGATATGGACTAGTAGTGAAATGTACGTATGGAAAAGAATGAAAGGAATGTAAAGAAACACAAAGGAAAACAGACTAATATTCTTACTAGGCATACCGAGGCTGTCTAATTAACACTACTCATTTCTTCAGTTAAAAGTAAAAGAACAGCAAGGTGGAAGAGAAGAACAGCATGAACAGCATGTAATATGGATAAATATTAGTAGAATGTGATAGAAATTATGTAAAAATGTGTTATTGTAGCTGGAAGTATTAACAAAGGAAGAAGAGAAAAAGGAAGATAATCATAATAAAATGGAAGGTCCTCCCCTACACACACACACACACACACACACACACACACACAACACACATCTTTTAAACAACTCTGCTCATTTTGGTCTTACCACTGAAGGTATTGTGACGAAATGTTTGAATGGACCAAAAAAAATAATAAATTAAAAAGTTAATTTTGTTTCCTTTAGAGCTAGACTTTATTAAAAGGCTTTGCAACATTGGAAAAATAAAAATGGATATAAGAAAATCAATTACTAATGAAACTCAAAATACATCAGAAAACAAACACAAAAATCATTATGACGAAAAGAGTAAACAACATCAACACAATCAATGACAACAGCTTAGTTACATCACCACCCTTCACCACCAGTCAGCCTCAGCCTCCAGCACAACCCACCCACTCACCCCAAGACTCCCTCAGCACCTTCCTCCTTGAAACACCAACAGCAACTCAAAACCTCCAACTCTGATCCAAGACACGGCATCAGTTTGGCCTCATAAGCCGACCATTCTTTTGCTCACCAGTGTCATATTACTATTTATTATTGTGTTTTATTGTAATTACTTGCATTATGAGACAAGCCCCCGTGCAGCCATCAAGTGTGCGCTCCATTGCAGGCACAGCAGGCGGTGCGGTGGAGGGGGAGGGGAAGGGAAGGGATGAATTTCTACATTAGTCACGTCAAGAATGCTGCGCCGTTGAAGTTACAAGTCGGCCATTCAAGATTCCAGGACCACACCTTGCACGACTTCATGATTTAAACGTATAGGGAAAATAAATGTATAAATAAATGATGGTAAGTAAAAATAAGAAAAAAAAAATCACAACAGATAAATAGAAAGAATGAATTAATTGGTAAACTTATCAACAAATACTGATGGATGAACGAGTAAATAAGATAACATAAGATAAAAAAAAAAACGTTTATAATTATCTTACACGGTTTGTTTCCCTTTTTACGACTCATTGCTTTTACTTCACTGCAACTTTATTCTGTCCACCTTACTAATGCAGGAGTTAAGTAGCATCTTCACTCTCTCCCTGAAGTTTAACCCCTTCAGTACCTTGACACGTCTTCATATTTATTCTGGTTACTATTTGGCGATTCTATACAGCTTCAGAAACTCATGTGGGGAATTAAAATAGTGAAGACTCTGGCTATTAATCTTCTGACCTCCATAAACCCTTGTTAATGTGAACAAAATCGTCCAATCACATCCAAAGCTCATGGTGAAAATGCATCCCCGTACTGAAAGGGTAAAGGCAAAAGGACAGGGCATGCAAGGAGAAGAACAAACAACTACCAACCAAAGGCGTCTCTTCAGCAATCAAAGTCAGTCTAGCCCAGCGACTCCAAAACTGTGCCGTGACTCAACGAAGGGCGCGTCCAGTTTCCCCAGATAAGTGTGTGTGTTCCTCAGTGTGTGCGTTAAACCTGTACTCTGAAACGCATTGCTCTCTCACCATCACTGCTTTCCAAAGGCTCCAGTTGAAGATACTCGTGTTTTTAACTCCTTCAATATTGGGACACATATTTACCTTTTAGATTTGTTTACGATCAGGCCACTTATTGATATTAAGAAGTGTCTAGAGATCAGAAGATTAATATCCACAGTCTTTACTATTCTAACATCCCACATAAGTTTCTGAAGCTGTAGGATATCGCCTAATATTAAGCAGAATCGATATGGAAACTCGTCATTGTACTGAAGGGGTTAAGAGTAGTTTTATGGTTCTGGTGATAAACTGGCAAGATCTCTAGTTCATTAGAATTAAAAATTGTCTTGAAAACCCATTTGGTTGTCTCTGTGACCTTGGAAAATTATGAGAGAGGAAGGCGTTTCTGAATATGGGAGTATAAGTTTGCGGGGTTAGTGTGCCGGTGAAGGACATGATGCGCAGGACTGGTATTGTGATGAAGTGGAAAATCAAGGATGAAAATACTTATATGGGAATCTAGTGGTATAGTCTGGCAAGTCTTGTAAAACTAACCGCGTGCAGGAAAAGGTAAAAAGACGCCGCTTCTTTGATTATTGGCGGTGAAAAGTGAAATAGTAAGCTGGAACACCCTAAAAATTTCCGTTCTATTTTTGCATTTGTGTTTTCTAGCTAAACAAACACCGCTTCTTTGACTCCTGGCGGTGAAAAAGTGAAGTGGTAAGCGGGACTGCCATAAATCTTTCACACTGCTGTTGTATTTCTGTGTTTTCTAGCTAAACAAACACCGCATCTTTGACTCCTGGTGGTGAAAAAGTGAAATACCGTAGCAAGCTGAACCACTCTATAACTTTCACTCTACTTAGCACTTCTGTATTTTCTAGCAAAACAAACACTTCTTCTTTTATTCTTAGCGGTGAAAAATGATAAAGTAACAAGGTGGACCGCCCTACAACATTCATTCTACTACTACGGCATTCATTTCTGTGTCTTCTTGCTAAATCCGCCGTGGTACAGTGGAACCATGCGTGCTTTGGGGTCCGAGGGGTCTCCAAGCGCATGGGTTCGAATCCTGTCCACGGTCCGAGTGTAGGTTGGGCTTTCTCACTTGGGGCATCGGTTTCCTAGCGGGTTAGGCTTTGAGATAGGAGGTACCACAAAAAAGTACCCCCTTTAGCCCATAAATTCCCTTGAAAAGCCCACATGGTATAAAAGAAAAAAACACTGCCTCTTTGACTCTTGGCGGTAGAAAAGCAGTAAAATGATAGGTTGGACAACACTGTAAGTTCAATTTTAGTCTTGCATTTCTGTGTCTTCTAGGTAAACAAACACTGCCTCTTTAACTTGGCAATATCTCATTCTATACACTCATTTGTTTATTTATCCGTACATGTGTAGGGTACCTTTAGTGCGCCATTAACCCCTTGAATACTGGCACGCATTTTTACCATGAATTTTGTGTATTCTTAGACAATCTTCTTTACACTAGCAAGGTTCTATGGAGGTCAGAAGAATAATGGCCACAGTATTCACTATTTCAATCCCCACATAAGTTTCTGAAGCTGTATAAAATCACCAAATACTGACCAGAATGAGCATAAAAAACGTGTCATGGTACTGAAGGGTCAAGCAACAAAGTCTGGTAAGCACTGCATGGTGTAAGGCGTGGCTGTGTCAATAGGAAGACATGCTGGCTGACTGATCCAAGCCATTGCTCACACGTACACCAATTTGACAGCAGAGAAAAGACTTGCCTCCCGATATTCTGCACCATGGAAAGACAGTGATGTTATGAGAGAGAGAGAGAGAGAGAGAGAGAGAGAGAGAGAGAGAGAGAGAGAGAGAGAGAGAGAGAGAGAGAGAGAGAGAGAGAGAGAGAGAGAGAGAGAGAGAGAGAGAGAGAGAGAGAGAGAGAGAGAGAGAGAGAGAGAATAAGGCCCCTAGGTCATATGGCATCGCTCCTGAACGAGTCACTCTAAACTAAAGGACATTATACAAACCAGAACAGGCAATGTGAAATAAAAAAAAAAGGCTAAAAACACGAGGGTCTAAATCAAAGAGAACACTCCTAGTCCCTTGCCATTATCGCCCCCTTAGTAAGCACCGTAACACCACATCACACTAACACAAACAACTACACAAGAAAATACGCGCCACTGTTAACGAGGGGAAAGTCCAACTCAACACGCAACCCATCCACATCTTCAACACAATCCCAAGAACTAGACGGTGGAAAGTCCCTCTGTCAAATGAGTCTTTTGCCATCTCAGGTTCACCACTTCTCCCTTTCCTATGGCTGTCTCTGGCCTTTCCCGTTCCCTTTGCCATTCTCCCTTCTATTCATTCTCTCCTTCTTTCTCTTCTTTCGCTCTCCTCTTTTTTCTCTCGTTTTTTTCTCTTTTTCCTTCTTTCGTTCGTTTTTCTATTTCCTCTCTTCATTTCCCAGTCTTCCCTCTCTCCTTCTCTCTTCTATTCCTTCTCTCCTTCTTTTTCTCTTTCCCTCTTTCTTTCGCTCTCTTCTTCTTTCTCTCGTTTTTTTTTCTCTTTTTCTTTCTTTCGTTCGTTTTTCTATTTCCTCTCTTCATTTCCCAGTCTTCCCTCTCTCCTTCTCTCTTCTATTCTCTCTCTCCCATTTCTCCTTCCTTCTTCTCTTCACTCTCCTTTTCCCTCTCTTTCCTTCGCTCTCTCTACTCTCTCTCCTTCCTTCTCTTCTTTCTTCTCTCCTTCGCTCTCCTCCTCCCTCTCTTCTTCCTTCTCTCATTCCCTCTTCCCTTCCTTTCCTTCTTCCCTCTATCTTTTCTCTTCGCTTTCTCTTCCATTTTTCTCTCCTTCCCTTTACCCTTTCTTCTCTCTTTCGCTCTCCTCTTCCTTCTCTTCTTCCCTCTCCCCTTCTTTTTCTTCTTCCTCTACCCTTTCCCCCCCTCTTTCACTCCCGTTCCTTCTCTTCT
>NC_059293.1:1975000-2015000 GCF_017591435.1 Portunus trituberculatus
AGGACAACACACAATACACACATGAGGGTCAATCAAGAATCCTTGTTTATGAAATTCTCGAAGGAAAATTCACCACTACTACGAATTGCTCCTCACACAGCTTCCTTGCAAAATCCCAGGGGAATGTGTTCAGTTTGCTGCCGCGTCGCTGTCACGAAATAAGAAAATGCACGGCAAAATGATCCTTGGGTTTGTTTAGTGTGAAAATCTTATCTACAGTATATCAGAAAATTTTCACCTTTTTTTTTTTTAGGTAACATAATTAAACGAACATACATACATACATACATACATGGAAGGTTTCTAGATTTATCCTTCATTATTCTATGATTCTTATGGATTTTTACTTCAGGGACTGGTATTCAAGTTTTTCTTCTTTCTAATGCTTTGTCACCATTTGCTAGTGACCCTTTAAAAAAAAATCTACGCTCAGGTGAAGATTGTAAACGTCAGAGACAAAAAAATCCCAATAATCAAACCCTATTGCAAATTAACTTATCCTAGTACGTAAAATCAGAAGTAAAGTAATATGTTGTCACTTCCAATGTGTAATATCTTCTCACTAACACGCACAGTCAAATGTAAAGTAATATGTTTTCACTGTAAATGTGTTCTATCTTCTCACCTAGCACGTAGAGTTAGAAGTAAAGTAACGTGTTGTCACTTCAATATATTTTACCTTTTCCTTCAATTCCAAGTACTCTGATGTGTTGACAACTTACCTACGGAATCTGAAAACTTGGAGACACTCACTCTAGCCTAACCTAACCTAACCTGACCTGATCTAACCTAACCTAACACTCACATCTGAAACAAAGAGAAGATTGATCATAGGAGAACTGTGTCGTAAAAGTGGAATTATGAGAGAGAGAGAGAGAGAGAGAGAGAGAGAGAGAGAGAGAGAGAGAGAGAGAGAGAGAGAGAGAGAGAGCAGCTCAATGGACGTCAGACAAGGGGAACAATAGTAAACACAGTGAGGGGTTAGTGATATACCTTACTCAGACTCACCATGCTAATAGGTACGTAGCCCAATCATTTATCGTCCTTGTTCTTACCTATTCAACTGACAAAATGCGTTAAAAAGACTAACTAGTAAAGGAAAGCACTGTACTTCGACAATCTTGCACAAACTTCATCATGCAAAAAGTACTGGAGATAAATAAATGTCCCTGTATTACTACCGCCTACTGACTCTCCAAAGCTAGGACACGAAAAAGAAAATCCCCAGACATAGAGAGCTTCAGTCTATCAAACACCAATTCTCCACCTTGAAACACGTGAAATACAATGACCAAGGAAACACACACTCAATAATTACAACCTCTGCCAGACTCACCTCTTGGACTCAGCTGGGGACACTTAAATTCAAGATAGGCTTCACAGATTCCCTGGGTAGAGGCGCAATCTGTCACTAACTCCACCTTGAGACACGTAAGATGCTCGAGTCGCCAAACATACTCGCATCTGAAACAAAGAAAAGATTGATCATAGGAAAAATGTGTCATAAAGTGGAATGAGAGAGAGAGAGAGAGAGAGAGAGAGAGAGAGAGAGAGAGAGAGAGAGAGAGAGAGAGAGAGAGAGAGAGAGAGAGAGAGAGAGAGCGTGGGAACAAGCGGAGAAAATCCACGAATCTTCAACCAAATTTGGATTAAAGTAGATAATTATAAAGGCACGACAGCACGAACTTACGTATAAACAGATACGTAACACACACACACACACACACACACACACACACACACACACACACAAAGCCGCCATCTTAGCCCCCATCAAGTCGTGCACGGCGTCTGCATCGAGGAATATGAAGTAGAAGCCAAAATTTCTACCAACCACTTATTGGCGAGAGATAAGATGCGCAAATCTTAAAGAAAGGAAGAAAAGACGAGGCTCGGGGGACGACGGGGCAGCGGCTGACCTCGGCGGCGGCTCGAGGCATCCGGGAACCCTGGAGGACTTCCCAAAAACATTCTTGACGTCGCTCAGGTGAAACAACTTAATGTTTATCGTGTGCTGGCTGCCTCGCGATGGCCGGGGCGGGCTGAGGAGCCGTGGGTGCGGGGGCTGCGGTGTCCACGCTTCCTCAGCAGTAATTGTGGTGCAGTGGTGGTATATCAGCGACCCCGCCACGCCCACAGCCGCCCTCCCTGACCACTGGCCGCGCGGAGAGGGTAGCGGCAGCGGGATAGCGGGAGGGAATGGGGCAGGTTACGTGTATGTTTGTGTGTGTGTGTGTGTGTGTGTGTGTGTGTGTGTGTGTGTGTGTGTGTGTGTGTGTGTGTGTGAGGCTGAGGAAGGAAGAGAGGAATGGAGCACGGCGTAGATAGGGATGGGAGAGGCATGTTCATGGAAGGTAATGTAGAATGCAAGGAAGGAAAGGAAACAAGGAAAGAAAAGGCTGTGATGAGTGAGTGAGAATGGAAGGAAAGAAGGGAGGAACGGAGGACCATGGGATTAGGAAAGAAAGGTTCATGGGAAGAAGGAAAGGAATGTCAAGGAAGAAAGGAAGGACCGTCAAGGCACATGGAAACGAAGAAGGGAAGAAGAGGCAGCTGATGAGAAAGGAAGGAATGTGTGGAAGGAAATCATTGGACGAAACAGAAAGGAAGGAAAGGCAAGGAATAAAACGAGAGAGAGAGAGAGAGAGAGAGAGAGAGAGAGAGAGAGAGAGAGAGAGAGAGAGAGAGAGACGAAGACTATAACCAATGAAGACTGATATACATGAAAGAAAGAAAGAAGAAAATGAAGGAAGGAATGAATGAATGAATAAATGAAGGAAGGAAAGAAAAAATAAAGGATGAATGAATAAATAAAGGAAAAAAAAAGAAGAAAAGAAAGACAAGTCGACAGGTAGAAATAAAGAAATGAATGAGTGAAAAAAAGAAAGAAAAATGAGAGAAATGAATAAAAAGCTAACTGAAATATAACACTAAGGAAAAAAATCAAAGAAAAAAGAAAACAAAAGACGAACAAAATAAGACAAAGAGTGAGAATCGACAGAAGGAGAGGGAGAGAAAAGGAAGATCAATGGAAGGAGGGAAGGAGGGAAGGATGGAGGGTGGAGGGAGGAAGGAGGGAAGAAAAAAAGCCTCACGCATCCCTAGAGGAGAGAAGGATGGAGAGATGGAGGCACGGAGGGTCAAGGAGAACGAGAAGGAGGGAATGGAACAAGAACAAGAGGGATGGGATGGAGGAGAGAAAGAAGAGGAGAAAGTTATAACAGTTGAATAAAGGAAGAGAGAGGAAGACAGAATAAATAGTAACTCGTAACAAAAAGGAAGGTGAAGAGAAAGCTACAAAATAGAATAAATAAAAGGAAGAGATAAAAACAAAATATATGATAACTTGTATTAGCAAAAAGACGAAGAAGGTCTAAGTTAAGTACAGAAGGATATTTATCTATCTATTTATTATTATTTTTTTAAGAGAGACTTGAAATAGGAAAATAAAAGTGTTGTACAAAATAAGTGTAAAAAATTAAAGGAATATAAAGTAGAACCAATGAAAAACTCGTGATGAAGGAAATGGAGCGTGAGACAAAAAAAAAAGTTAGATAATATAAAAAGGAGAGAATATTTTTTAGAGGTTAATTGAAAAGCGAATACATAATAACAGAAAGAAATAAAGGGAAGGAAGATAAAAAAAAAAAAGGGCAGTAAATGATAACCTGTAATGAGAAAAAGACAAAGATTTTCAAAGAGGTCAATTGTATAGCGAAAATAAATATTAAAATAAGTTATATAAGTGGAAGGGAAGATAAAGGACGGTAAATGATAACTCGTAATGAAAAGAAAGGAAAAAGAAAGTTACACATAGAACGCTAGATTTTAAAGACGTAATTTCATGAAGCTTCACCTTGTGTTCTGAATATAACCTCGAATTGGAACCGTTTTGTTTGGAGTGATACCTATAGTGGGCAGTTTTCTTTTATAACATTTACAATTTTCTTTTCTTCTGATTAAATAAAAAAAAAGACATGATTAAAAGGGACACACACAAGATAAGAAAAAAAGGGGAAAAATGAAGAAAAGATTTAAATGAGACACTGAACATGATGGCTTCAATACTGGGACACATTTTTACCTTGAGATTTGTGTACGATTAGACCATTTTATTGACATTAGGAAGGGTCTATCAAGGTCAGAAGATTAATGGTCCTGAGTTCTCACTATTCTAATCATCTACATAAGTTTCTGAAGCTGTATAAAACCACCAAATAGTAAGCAGAATGAATACAAAAACGCGCCATGGTACTAGAGAGGTTTAAATGAAGGAAAAGAAGACATTGTTGGAACGGAGGGAAACTCACGTAAATTAAGAGAGAGTGATTAGGATAAAACAAAACGATACGAGAATACGAGAAAAGGGAAGACGAAGAGAAAAGTTACAAAAATGAGGTAAGGTTGAAGTGAGGCAGCAATGGTGGTATAATATTTCATACCCTATCCTAACATTACCTAACCTACCTTAATTGAACCTAACCCAAACCCAACCTGACGTAATCTAACCTAACCTTACCTAATTTAACCTAACCTAACCAAACCTGACCTAATTTAACCTAACCTTTCGCCAACTAACTAAACCTAACATAATTTCAACCTAACCAAACCAAACCAAATCAAATCAAACCTAACTAAGCCTAAACAAGAAAACAGGGAGAGGAAAAACCAATACGATACGTGATAGGAAGAAGAAAAACTAATGGAAAGATAAAAAAAAAAAGAAGCCTGAAATAAAATACAATATTCATTTATGTAAGAGGGGAAAACTGGCCAAGGGCAACAGAAAGAGTTGAAAAAGAGATCCACTTAGTTGCCAGCTCCAGCGCAAGTCTGAGAGAGTTAGCCAATAGAAACGAATAAGTGTCTTGAAACCTCCCTTTTAAATTACTTTAGTTCATTTAAAAGGGAGGTTTCAAGGTATATAGTCCTTTTACTTGGCTAACTCTCTCGGGCTTTCAAGAGGACTGCGAACTAAGTGGGATTATTTATTTATTTATTCTTTTCATATTACACTTCGCCAACTTTTGAAGGGCAGGTCAAAGGAAGATGGAAATACAGAGGCAGGCAGGGAGTTTCAGACATCATATTATAAAGAAAGGAAGGATCAGTAGCCTATATGAGACACAAACTAATCCTTCCAGTGTTATTTGACCGAGACACAATGCGTAACTTAACCCCTTCAAACCATGACGCGTTTTCATATTCATTGTGCTTATTATTCGGTGAGCTTATACAACTTCAGAAACTCATGTTGGGGATTAAAATAGAGAAGATTGTGGGGCCATTAATCTTCTGACCTCCATGGACGGTTCATAATGTAAATAAAATCGTCTAATCGTACTCAACACTCATGGTCAAGAATGCGTCCCGGTACTGGAGGAGTTAAGATAAAGAAAGATACAAAAACAATCACTTCACTGTTACTTGATACGTGTTCCCTCAGCCACAAGCCACAGAGACATTCCTTTCTCTTCTCCATCCGTCTCTACACACTGAACTGACCGAAAGGTGAGAAACATAGACTCATATTCTCAAACTTTTCTGTGCTTCACCTCCACCATTTCACAAGGCTCTACTTAAATGTACGTGAGATTTTAAGGTATTTTTGCCGTTCTAAAGGCTGCATGACAAGATTTCTACATTAACAATTGGAGAAACACTCTTGAAAACCCTGCTAATCATCTCTGCGGTCTTGGAAAATAGTCGTGGTGAGAGAGAAAAGAGCTTCTCAACACGGACCATAGTCTTTTAATCCTCTTTCTTCTCGTAGTGATTGCAAAAGTTCCGTACCGAGTATTTAGTGCACCAAAACAGTGATATATCGCAGCGAAACGTAATAGAGCAGAGAGAAAAACTAGAAAACATGATTACTAATAGAAAAACAAAGAAAAACAAAATGGAAACTTAAATACAAGAGGGAATGCAGAAATAAAAGCACGATACATGATAGCTTATGATGAAGGAAGGGAAGGAGAACACACAGCTGAATAAAAGAGGGAGGGAAGGAGTAAGACAAGATAATAACAACAACCAAGATGAAAGCATATCAACAAGTGTGTAAATGTTTATATTTAAGAAATGATGAACACATGAAGGAACAAAAGGAGGAGGAGGAGGAGGAGGAGGAAGAGGAGGAGGAGGAGGAGGAAGAGGAGGAGGAGGAGGAGGAGGAAGAGGAGGAGGAGGAGGAGATGAAAAGGTCTGGCGGAGGTGAAGGTGGAGGAAAACAAAGAAGAGTTGATATTAAACAAAAATTTTCCAGAGAGAGAGTGTGAGAGAGAGAGAGAGAGAGAGAGAGAGAGAGAGAGAGAGAGAGAGAGAGAGAGAGAGAGAGAGAGAGAGAGAGAGAGAGAGAGAGAGAGAGAGAGAGAGAGATTTCCCATAACTGTACAAAAATGTTAAGGTCTTTTTCATACAATCTTACTTATTTCACCCTACATTTACTCAAGTCTCAAGAATGTGAATGAGAGCCGAGTGGTGCCAAGTTTGAAGGGAGTGCATAACAATTCAATGACGTGAATTATGTATATCTATCCTGACCACGACGTATTTACCTTCCTACCCATATCCCTCCTTAATGATAGTCTCAGTTGCCTTAAATAGGAGAGCAAGGTAACAAATATACACAGTTTTGATGGATGGATGGAATAGAAATGAAGCTGCTGGACTGATAGTGGAAGGCTGATGTCTGGCCATTCTGTAGTACCATTTGCAAACCATCTTACAAATACACTACAGGTAAAAATAATATCTAGTTCACAAACACGACGAGCAGATGAGTGGGGCAGAGTAAGCAGTCAGATTATTAGCGCAGAGTCATTACGGAGCTTTAGGAGAACATTAGCCTAATATATTTATAGGTAGAAACAGTAAGACGTGCTTCACATAGAGACCGCCACTTACACTATGCCCTGAACTATGCTTGAGTTACCTGCTGCTCACTGACTCCCTCTTTACTGTCAAATTTCAAACACATACCCACTCACCAACAATATATATATACTGCGGTACGTACAAGGCCAGGAGTGAGGCAAAAAGCAGGTGCAGCAAAGCGTGAGGGAAGAAGCGTGTGAGTGATTTGTCCTCAGGGAAGAGTTATCACGCTGAGGAGAGAAGGGAGCGGGAGGAGGGAGAGCAGACTGTGGCGGGATGTGAGGGGGAGAGAAAATCTTGAAGGAGAGGAGAGATGAGGAGAGGAGGGAGCTTTATCTTCACGACGCTGCATGATTGAAGAGCCACGGACTGCTGTGTCCTCCTCCTCCTCCTCCTCCTCCTCCTCCTCCTCCTCCTCCTCCTTCTCTTCTTCTTCTTGCATTATCTTGAACCTTCCATCCTCCACCTCTCCACGCACCAAATACCTGCCCCTCACCACTACCACCACCACCACCACCACCACCGTAACCACACTATTATCGGTACATCTGCCACGAACACACGCAAATCTTACGACTTTATATAGCGACTTTCAGTACTAACAACAACAGCAGCAGCGACCACCACCACCACCACCACCACCACCACTACTCTCCTCTCGTGTTGCAGAAGGAAAAAGCAACACACTCAGACAACACACAAAGGTACACGAACACTTAAGCTTGACCTCTACACTCCTACCTGCCATGTATTTATAGTGTTGATAACGATGGAGGGAAGAATGTTAAAAGAATAGGAAGTTTCGTCAAAGAAGGAAATGCATCGTGAATATCAAGAAGCTAGTGAGAAATAAAGGTACTGGAAGACTAAAAGTGTTGGGTTCTATAATCTTAAACCCTTTAGTTCCATGACGCATTTCCATATTCATTCTGGTGACTGTTTGGTGGTTTCATACAGCTTCAGAAACTCATGTGGAGATTTAAATAGTGAAGACTTCCCATTAATCTTCTGACCTCCACAGACCCATCCCAGTGTCAATAAAATGTTTTAATAGCACATAAATCTCAAGGTAAAAATGTGTCCCAGTACTGAAGGGGTTAAGAGTCTAATTTTTGGTGCGTTTATAATTGGAACAAGCATAATGAGCTTCATTTCGTGGTTATTGTGGCGTCTCCAGGGATATAATGTCACCATCAGTTATTTATATATGAGTGAAGTCTCGGTTACCAAATCGAATTCAAGACATTTCAGTTGTTTTTTTTTATATAATTTTTTGGACTTCATTTCAAACTGACATTTTAGATTGGCACTTCAACTGGGCTTTCTTTCTTCCAGTTGTGTTGCCCTCGGCCAGACACCGTCATACACAGAATTAGTAAAGTAAAACATCAATTTGCACAAAGTATATCCTATCGCACAACGTAGAGAGGATAGGCATCATTGGCACGTGATCATTTTGCTTCCTCTGTCCTGATACATTGTGAAGGTGACGCGGTTCTTAATGCCTTCAATACTGGGACACATTTTTACCATGAGTTTAGATATGACTGAACGATTTTTACTTACATTAGGAAGAGTTTATGGAGGTCAAAAGATTAATGGCCAGAGTCTTCACTATTCTAATCCTGCATGAGTTTCTGAAGCAACATAAAATCACTAACTAGCAAACAGAATAAATATGAAAAAGCGTCATGCTACTGAAGGATCTAACCCAGGACAGAAAGACAGACTCAGCCAGCGTCTTTTTTCCCTCGGCTTGGAATGCTTGCCAAACCCTAACTTGACCTAACCTATCCTAACCTAACCTAACCTTTGGAGTCCGAGGAGTCTCTAAGCGCACGGGTTCCAATCCTGTCCACGGTCCGAGTGTAGGTTGGGCTTCCTCACCCGGGGCAACGGTTTCCTAGCGGGTGGGCTTTGAGATAGGAGGTACCCCAAAAAAGTCTCCCCTTTAGCCCATAAATTCCCGTGAAAAGCCCACATGGTATAAATAAAAATAAATAAATAATAAAAACTATGAACAGGACAACACAATACTCACCTTTACTGGGATTCCTTGCACACTTTTTGGCGCTGGCGATGCTGAGATATGATACAAGAAATCCCTAAAGACTAAACAGTTTTGTCGTCAGCGAGGCCTCAGTGTTTCCCGGGCTATTATAAAAAAGAAATACGATAAATACCTAAAGACTCTCTGGGTGGAAGAAAACGGTGTGTTCGTGTGTGCGGCGAGGACGATTCGTGTTTGAAGAATTATGATTGAGTTATGAGTCGGCTACAGCGAGGTGGTCATAAGGCGCCGGCTTGGGTTGGGTTGTGAGTCTTGACGCGTGCCGGGAGAGACGTACAAAGATTTTTTTTTTAAGTTAGAGGAGAAAACTGGCTAAGAACAGCATAAAACGAAAAAAAAAAAAAATAGGCAGAATTAGTTGCCAGTCCGAGAAAGTTAGCTAGAAAAAAGGGGACAATTGTCTTGAAACCTCACTCGTAGATGAAGTCAAGTCATAGGAAGTAGGACATACAAACAAATAATAGTCTAGAATAAGTATAAAGTGAATAACGGATGCTGCCACTAGGTACCCAGGTAGACGGACACTTTAAATGAGTGACTGATTGGATAAAAGCAAGGAAAGCAGTGTTGTTGATGCCTGTGGAAGAGACAAGCAAAAAAGGCATATACTGTTGATAACTGAAACAAGGTTAGCATAAGGCATTGATAGCAGAGATACAGAGAAAAGCAGGGAAAGTATATGCAGTAGTGTTGATAACGAGGGCAGAAGGGAGACAATCATGCAGTACTGGTAACAAAAGCAGTGAGAAACGAGGTAAGCATGCATTACTCATAACGCACACAAAAGAGGGAGGTAACATTTTTTTTCTTTTATATGTCCTGGTTCATAGCGCCCGTAGGTAGTAACTTGAAGAGTATTGGAAGTGCTGTTAAATTTCCACCCATTAGTGACGCAGGCAGTTTTATTTATAGTAGCACCCATATTAGGGCCCTTATCACCAGTCAAGTGCATCTTCGTTGTAACCACTCGACAGATGGCAAAGCTTCATGGCAAACTATTAATGAATGAGACAAAGGAAATGCAAGGAAAAGCATTCAGTATTGTTGATCCCTGCGATAAACATTGATTTTTACAATATTCAGATTCTCTGCGTAACTCTTGGGAAACACAGAAGGCTGATCTAAAGAAGCACTCATCAGACTCTAATAAGACAACAAATTAAAAAAAACACCTTAACAAGATTCAAATTCGACTCTTTCTTTCCAATTCTTTCTCTTTCATTTATTGGAGAGACAGTTAGCAGGTTTTTTTGCTATTTAAGCTTTTGCCTCACGAATTTTCTCTCTTGCCCTTAAAAAGATAAACGAAAGAAACAAAAGGCAACACGACCTCACAGTTGCAACATCAAAACATCAACGCACCTATCCACCAATGAATACACCGTAGCATGGTCTTCTTACCACCAGCCTCAGCATCACCCACTGCGACACTCACAAAAAACTACAAGGGATAGTGACGCAGTACCCAATATTCCATACACCTACAACATCCCGGAACAGATTCACGTGTAGAGAGAACTTAGGGCAGCGTCACCGTGCAGTCACCCAGGTCTTCCCAGCTCCCCTCAAGCCAGCCTCTAGTTCTGCATAATGTTACTGGGAGCACAGAAGAACAGACTGTTGATTATAGGCAGTGTGCTTGTTCCCTCACCGACAAAGGCTACTGACACTGCTGACGTGAAGGAAAGACAGCGACAGAGAGAAAGAATGTGAAGAACAAGACGAAAGAGTGAAGAAGGAAAGACGTAGGAGGATGAATATGCTAGAAATAAAGAGGAATAAAAAAAGAAGAAGAATAAAGAAGACGACTAAGAAGGACAAGGAGGATGAAGAAGATAAAAGGAGGGAAGGAAAAATGAGACACAGGAAAATTGGAATGAAAAGAGGAGAGAAAGAAAGATGGTGGAAAAAAAAGAGAAGACAAATGAGGAGGGGAAGAAGAAGACAAAGGAAGGGGAGGAGGGTGAAGAAGAAAAACGAAAACAAAGGAGGAGGGGGAAGAAGAAGAAGAAGAAGAAGAAGAAGAAGAAGAAGAAGAAGAAGAAGAAGAAGAAGAAGAAGAAGAAGAAGAAGAAGAAGAAGAAGAAGAAGAAGAAGAAGAAGAAGAAGAAGAAGAAGAAGAAGAAGAAGAAGAAGAAGAAGAAGAAGAAGAAGAAGAACAAAAACAAGAAGAAAAAGAACACCACCACCACCACCACCGCCACAACCACCACCCAAAACAACAACAACAACAACACAAGAAAAAGAAAAACAGAAAGGCGAAAAAGGAAAAAAAAAAAAAAACCACAAAAACACCACTGTAACCACCACCACCACCACCACCACCACCACCACCACAGACAACAACAAGCCCAGCAAGAAGAGGTGGAGCAGAGACAGTCCTCCGCCTCATGTTCCGGCCCGTGAACCAGTACTTAGGGCCCATCACACCACGCGTTTCTCTTTCCCGGGTTCAAGGTGGGGCGTGTCGCAACCAATGACGCAGCAGCCCCGGGACCCGCCACCGCTACTCAGAGGGATCAGAAGGGAATCAAAGCACTGTAAGAAGATCAGAGAAGTATAAGGAGATCAAAACAAGGTAAAAAGGGATCGAAGGGGATTAATTTAGGAACCGTAAAGGGAATCAAAATGTAATAGAAGAAATAGATAGAAGTAATGGGATCAGAGGCGAATCAAAGCACTATAAGAAGATCAGAGAAGTATAAGGAGATCAAAACAAGGTAAAAAGGGATCGAATGGGATTAATGTAGGAACCGTAAAGGGAATCAAAATGTAATAGAAGAAATAGAAGTAATGGAACCAGAAGGGAATCAAAGCACTATAAGATCAGAGAAGTATAAGGAGATCAAAACAAGGTAAAAAGGGATCGAAGGGGATTAATGTAGGAACCGTAAAGGGAATCAAAATGTAATAGAAGAAATAGAAGTAATGGGATCAGAGGCGAATCAAAGCACTATAAGAAGATCAGAGAAGTATAAGGAGATCAAAACAAGGTAAAAAGGGATCGAAGGGGATTAATGTAGGAACCGTAAAGGGAATCAAAATGTAATAGAAAGAATAAATAGAAGTAATGGGACCAGAAGGGAATCAAAGCACTATAAGATCAAAGAGCATAAGGTGATCAAAACAAGGTATGAATATATGAAAGAGAGTCAAAAAGTAATGAAAGGAAAACAGAAGTAATGGGATCAGAACGGAATTTCAGCGGTATAAGAAGATCAAAGAAGCATAAGGAGATCAAAACAAATTAAAAAAGGATGGAAGAAAATTAATATAGGAACCGTAAAGGGAATGAAAATGTAATAAAAGGATATAAAACTAATGGGATCAGAACAGAATCAATGCAATATTAGTACCATGAAAGAGAATCACAATAGGATCAGGGGGATTGAAAGCAATTAAAAAAAAACAATACAAGAACGACGAAAGAGAATCAAACAACACTGAAGAGATAATAGAAACAAAGAACTGAACCAAGACTCAATCAAAGCAATGGAAGGAGATCAGAACAAGGCAATAACGATGAAAGCGAATCAAAACACAATGAAAAGGATATACAAGCAATGAATGGAAACAAGAAGGCATCAAAACAGTGTATGAACCATGTAAAGAGAATCAAATCAAGGTAAAAGGAATGAAAAGGGAGTGAAGGCGCAGTCGAAACAAAATAAACACAGAAAGGGATAGAAAATAGAATATCAAGGATGGATAAATAAAAAAAAAATGCAGAAGAGATGGAAGGGAATCTAAATTGGTTCCAAACAATATGGAGTCGACTGAAGGTTAATGGAAGTAAAATCAAAGCAAGAAAGAAATGGTGAAAGGGGATAAATTACAAAACACAATATGGAAACAGTGAGAAGGAATGAAAATGTAATGGTATTCATGTTTGGGCCACCGTGGTGCAGTGGAACCATGCGTGCTTTAGGGTCCGAGGGGTCTCCAAACACACGGGTTCGAATCCTGTCCACGGTCTGAGTGTAGGTTGGGCTTCCTCACTCGAGACAACGGTTTCCTAGCGGGTGGGTTTTGAGATAGGAGGTACCACAAAAAGTATCGCCTTTAGACCATAAATTTCCATGAAAAAAAACTATCAAAATGAAACAAAATTAATGAAAAGGTAATTAAAACAAGATGACAAGATAAAAACTATAGAAAAGTAAGGAAAGCATAGAAGAAGAGATAAAAGCGGATCAAATCAGAACCACACGACGAAAGGAGAATCAAAACAAAAGGAAAATAAACGAAAGGGAATAAGGAAAATATACATGTACGGTTGTGACAGAAAACGAAGAAGGGAAAGAGAAAGGAAAGTGGCAAAGAGTGATCTGCTATGGTAACCTTTGAACCCTTGAGTAACATCATTCTACTTAATATTTAGAGATTCTATACAGTCTCAGAAACTCATGTGAGGGATTAAAATGGTGAAGACTCTGGCCATTTATCTTCTGACCTCCAATGTCAATAAAATGGTCTAAACGTACACAAATCTCAGGGTAAAAATGGGTCCCAGTACTGAAGGGGTCAACTAACGGGACCAGTTGGAGGAGGTAATGAGGAGGTGGTGGGCTTACTATTTGGTGATTCTATACAGCCTCAGAAATTCATGTGGGGGATTAAAAGAGTCAAAACTGTGACCATTAATTTTCTGACCTTCATTGACCCTTCCTAATGTCAATGGAGGAGGTGGCAGGCTTTGTGACAGGGATGGCAGCAATGACATCACAGGAATGGCATCAGTGTCGTCTGTGCTCAAGAAAGAAAAAAGAAAATATAAACCGGAAATAATTTAATGTTCGATTATTTTATTTGTTTTTTGTCGACTGAAAGGAAAATACGAGAGAGAATAACGATAGCAAGACTTTAAGGTGGGAAAGATTTCATGGCATGTCTCGCAATTTTGGACTAATTTCTATTCTCTTTTGGGTTAAACATCTTCAGTGAGTCTCATTTTCGCTCTTTTTTTTTTTTTGTGTGTGTGAGAGAGAGAGAGAGAGAGAGAGAGAGAGAGAGAGAGAGAGAGAAAATTAAGGTGAAACATGTGTGGCTCCAATTCACATGACACGAGGCTCAGTAGGCAAATGTCTGGCGTGCTGGGTGACTGTCTTCCGTCTGTCCGTCCGCCAGCTCGATGCCAGTCAAGACACTCCTTATGTATTCTGATAGGTTTTGAGGCTGCATTTCATTTTAAGTCATTACTATTTTGTACCTTCATATGCAGAATAACGATTGTAAAATGGAAATAAACTTTAACTTTCCTTTTATCTTTGACTTTATTCAGAAACGCTTTGCTCTCTCACCACGACTATTTTCAAAGGCCCCAAAGATGATAAGCCAGCTTCTCATGAGTGTTTTATCCTGTTAATGGTAAAGAAATGCTGTTAATCTGCCACTGTAACCATAAAGACACCCTTAAGAACCCGTGTCACTTCAACGAGAGCTTTTTTTTGAGAGTCATTTAGATGCGACAGAAGTGTTTCAGAATATGGTCAAACTTTACTACTTCGAGGCGGAAATAGTTCACGACGGAAACCAGAGCTACGTGATG
Organism: Portunus trituberculatus; assembly: GCF_017591435.1. Classification (NCBI taxonomy): domain Eukaryota; kingdom Metazoa; phylum Arthropoda; class Malacostraca; order Decapoda; family Portunidae; genus Portunus; species Portunus trituberculatus. Next base: position 1,989,496 of record NC_059293.1, read on the forward strand.
CAGAGGGAACAGAATGGAGGAACTCACAAGAACACAGGAACAGTCATCATTACACGGGATATCAAACCGCTACATCTTCACATCTCTTCACCTTAGCTTCCTATAAATGCAAGGGCGATACGTGACGAAAAACAAGACACACACACACACACACACACACACACACACACACACACACACACACACACACACACACACACACACACACACACACACACACACACACACACACACACACACACACACACACACACACACACACACACACACACACACACACACACACACACACACATATACAGTCGAAAAAGAAGATTGTTACTGGAAAATATTGACAGATTGAATGGAAACTGGAAGGGAAGATTGAGTGCTTCAGTGTTTAAGAGGACACCGCTTCCATCTTACCGCTGACGTCTCCAGGAAATATCTTTGGTGTGTCTGATACATGTGAGTTTGTTGACTAAGAGGAAAGGAGGAGAGTGCAAATAAAAGCCAATTTACCTATGATGGTTTTATCTGATCATCTATATGTATTTTTTTTTTTAACTCGTGGTAGGGAACCTGATATGAAAGACTATCAAATTAACAAAAGCAAAAACTGAAATAAAATTAAATAAAATGTAGAATAAAATAGAAATAAAGATAAAAGCTTGGTGCAAGATTTCATGAGTTCACGAGAGCCAAACAACTGACTTTTTCCAATAATTGCTGCTAGTACAAGACACTACGTACTTCCTCGCGGCACAATGAAGAGCACTGACCTTTCTGTACTACTAAACATGTTCGAAATATATGAATAGCTGGGAAACAATTGGGCCGTTGAGAGAACACACATGCCTTTTCTTTTTAACTTATTTTGATGGTTTTCCCTTTTACCAGATCATTAATTAAATGTACCACAGAAAGCTGACATCTGTGGACATCTTTTAATATTGAATGGGTTAATTTTACGCTTGTAGATTAGAATTTTTAAGGTTAAAGTTTGAAATCTGGTCAGCATTTCTTTCCTCATGCGTGATTTGGCTGGGTTATTCTGCCCTCTCTCTCAACAACAACAACAACAGCAACAACAGCAACAAAAGTCAATTACTATATACATTCTCGGTCGCCAATTTGTACAACGCAACGATAACAGTACAGGAAGTCTTGACACATCACCAACACTCACTACATTGACACACACTGGAAACAATCGACACAGGAAGATGATTTGACCCGAGACAACAGAACAGGAAGCCTTCACTCACAGCGGACACACAAAGCAATGTTATGACACGCAATAAATAACTCATAATTGACGATGATTCCACACTAGATGACAGAACACAAGGAACTTTTGTTGTGTACTTCTATGTTTCTATTTGTGTACATGTGTCTGAGCAATCTTGGAGATGTTGTACATTAAGAAACACAACTCTTAAAACTGTTCACCTTTCACGGTTTCTTTAAGGTAGTGGTTCCCAATTTTTTCTTTTTTTTAGCTTTTTTTTTATTTATACCATGTGGGCTTTTCACGAGAATTTATGGGGTAAAGAAGATACTTTTTGGGGTACCTCCTATCTCAAACCCCACCCGCTAGGAAACCATTGTCCCGAGTGAGGAAGCCCAACCTACACTCGGACCGTGGACAGGATTCGAACCCGTGTGCTTGGAGACCCCTCGGACCCCAAAGCACGCATGGTTCCACACGACGGCCCTCACATTTCAACATGCTACATTAACTCCTTCAGTACTGAGATGCTATTTTACCTTGAGTTTTGGGTACGACTAGACAATTTCATTTACATTAGGAAAGGTCTATGGAGGTGAAAGGATTACTGGCCAGAGTCTTCACTATTTTCAATGCCCACATAAGTTTCTGAAGCTGTGTAAAATCGCCAAATGGTAAACTGAATGATTATGAAAACATGTCATTGTACTGAATGGGTTAAGCGTGTCACTCCATTCATCCACTGACAGTACAGGTGTTCGGTGCTGGCCACGTCGTGATCAGAATTGTTCAGTGACTGTCTTGGAGCTCACCTCACAAAGCACTCTTGACATGCCACACACACTGAAATACATGTTTTGTTTTGTTTTCTAATACTTTATAGTAGTTTTTAATGTTTGTTGTTATTCGGTTTATCTTCATTACTATATTATAACAGGATCACTTCACAGCTTTACACACTAACGTAACATTAATCACACTAAGTCACCACGTTTTCTTGATTTCCAGAATTCTTCAGTTTTATCAGTCACCCTTTCATATCCCTGTAAAATTTTATATCATCCCTAGGAGCAACTCACCTTCAATGTCGAAGCCGTTGCTCTAGCGTGAGGGGTTGGCGCCATGTACATATAAAGGCGGATTTACAATTGTCAATATGCGACTGAAATTGCAAGTCGGTAGACTTTCCTAGCGAAAATCGGTGCCTAGCGACAGGAAAAACCATTCGCAAAACAAGACCAACATGTTGGTCTTGTTCAGTCGATTTGCGACTTTGTTTACGTTATGGTGTCACAGAGAAAGGTTTGGAAATGTGGTGTCAATGTAGAGAAGAAGATTTTGGAGTTGGTGAGTAGAAAAGAGGACATCTGGGACCCTAAAGTGAATTCTACAGCAAAAAACTTACGCAAATCGGCGTTTGATGAAACAGCTGCCACTCGCAAAGAACTGCTTCCCTCTGTGCAGGGTGTTGCTGGAGGTGAGGATTGAAAACTTGTCAGGATTTAATTTGATCGCAATCGTCATCTTGTTGAGTAGTTGTCTGTTTACATTCACTTCCTGCCAACCAGCCTATACTTCCCAGTCGTTATGTATGAACATGTTCCGACTAGAAGGGCTCAGTCGATACTAGCGATTTGCAATTTTAGTCTCATATTGACACGTGTGAACCAGCCTGAAGCCTTCTCTACTGGTCTCTGTAACTTGCATCTTTCTCTCTGACTACTAACCTTAACAGTTCTACCGCTATTTCACCTTTCCGTCACTCTCACTGTTTTCCCCTCGATCTTCTCCCTTCAACTGTTTCTTTTCCTTATTACCAAAACCGTCACTCCTCAATAACACAAGTCCAAGTCACCGCTTACACTTAACAAGCAAGACACACCACGTCTGTACCATTTCCAGAGTCGAGGAGGTAGTGAGTCACCGCACTGCCAGCCAGACACTCCTGCATGACACCACGTTAGTCATTCACGAAGTCAGATACTGTGAGGGACATACACATGAGAAAACTCCAACTTGGTACTATGAGAAATGCATTCAAAGGGAATTAAACAAACTGGTGTGTATAAAAGTATTAATTCTTATCTACCAAAAAGAAGAAAGGAAGAAGAAAAGAAGGTGACACAGCTTTGCGTTTTCATCATTCAGACTTACACCAGTTTAAAAATTTCATATGTGTCTATTTAGAAAAGAACCTGGAACACGTTTAACTCTAGACATTAGTAAACTCAACTCGCCATTTTCTTGCATATCTTAAACATTTTACTATGTGGTAAATTATTCTTGATTCTTCTCTACATAATATTATTAATTCTTGCCAGAGAGAGAGAGAGAGAGAGAGAGAGAGAGAGAGAGAGAGAGAGAGACAGACAGACAGACAGACAGACAGACAGACAGACAGACAGACAGACAGACAGACAGACAGACAGACAGAGACAGACAGGAGAAGAAGAGAGAGAGAGAGAGAGAGAGAGAGAGAGAGAGAGAGAGAGAGAGAGAGAGAGTAAAGAGTAAAGGATTCAGGAAACAGAGGAAAATGGAGAGATAAGTTACAGGGAGCTCTTCTGAGTCAGCTGAGGGTGAAGGGATGGGAGAGTGGAAGTAGAATGGAGTGATAAGAGAGGATGAAGGAAGTCTGTGGTCTGAGGTCACTTGGTAAGGTCGACAGTCATTCAAGCCAAGGGCAAAAAAAAAGAAAGTTAGAAAAAGGCCCACTTGAGCACTGGCTCTCCAAAGAGTACAAAAAGTGCCAAAACCGTCAGCCAGAATTAGGGGAACAAATGCCTCGATACCTCCCTCTTAAAAGAAGACAAGTTGTAGGAATTCGGAAATACAGATGCAGGGAGGGAGTTCCAGAGTTTACCAGTGAAAGGGATGAATGATTGAGCGTACTGGTTAACTCTTGCATTAGCGAGTTGGACAGAATAGGGATGAGAGGAAGAAGAAAGCCTTGTGCAGCGTGGCCGCAGGAGGAGGGGAGGCATGCAGTTAGCAAGATCAGTAGAACAGTTACCATGAAAATAGCGATAAAATATAGAAAGGGATGCAACATTTCGGCGGTGAGAAAGAGACTGAAGACAGTTAGTCAGAGGAGGGAGTTGATGAGACGAAGAGCTTTCGATTCCACCCTATCAAGCAAAGCTGTGTGACTGGAACCCCCAAACATGCGAAGAGTACTCCATACAGGGACGGATAAGGCCCTTATACAGAGTAAGCAGTTGGAGGGGCGAGAAAAACTGTCGGAGACGCCTCAGAACACCTAACTTCATAGAAGCTGTTTTAGCAAGAGATGAGATGTGAAGTTTCCAGTTAAGATTATGAGCAAAGGACAGACCGAGGATATTCAATGTGGAAGAGGGAGACAGTTGAGTGTCATTGAAGAAGAGGGGACAGTTGTCTGGAAGGTTGTGTCGAGCTGATAGATGGAGGAATTGAGTTTTTGAGGCATTGAAAACTACTAGATTTTCTCTGCCCCAATCGGAAATCTTAGAAAGATCGGAAGTCAGGCGTTCCGTGGCATACCGCAGGAGGGCGGTATTTTTTTTTTTTTTTTTTTACGTTAAGGCCTATAGCGCCTGTAGGCACACTTGAAGAGTGTATGGGAAGCGCCGTTCAGCTTCCGCCCATTAGTGGCGCAGGCAATTTTATTTATAGTGGTACCCATATTAGGGCCCATATCACCACCCATGTTTATCTTGGGTGTAACCATCTAGAACCTGGGTATCATGGTGATATGTAGGTAACTTTAAACAACTCGACAAATGGCAAAGTGTTTAAGGCTGTGCGTGGTGGGATTCGAACCTACGCGTGGACGTCTGCCCGATCCCACTCTCACCACCTTATCCACTATGCCACCGCCTCCCTTGTTACCGCATACAGTTAGCAAGTTCAGACGAGCAATTACCATGAAAATAACGTTAAAATATAGCAAGAAATTTATCATTGCGGCAATGAGAAGAAGGCTGAAGATCGTCAGTTTGAGGACAGGAGTTGATAAGAATATTTTTATTCCATTATGTGTAAAAGAACAGTGTGAGTGAGACCCATCCTCCTCCCATCTATGCATGTGAGCCACACTCTATACATTGATGGGTAAGGCGAGTTAACAATTGGAAGGAGCAGGGTTGAGAAAACTGCGAAGACTACTCAGAACGAACAGACATAGGGACAGATGGACAGACCGAGGATGTTCCGTGTAGAAGAGGGGGACAATTGAGTGGCGTTGAAAAAGAAGGGAAATTCATATTAAGTTAGTTTAGGTTATATTAGATTACTTTAGGTTAGGTCAGGTTAGGTTAAGGTTAAGTTAGGTTAGGTTAAAGTTAAGGTTAGGTTTGGTTTGGTAAGTCAGGTTAGGTTAGGTTAAGTAAAGGGTAGTCAGGTTAGGTTAGGTCAGGTTAGGTTAGGATAGGTTAGGTTAGGTCAGGTTACGTTAGGTTAGGTTAGGTTAGGATAGGTTAGGTTAGGTTAGGTTAGGTTAGGTCAGGTTAGGTTAGGTTAGGTTAGGTTAGGATAGGTTAGGTTAGGTTAGGTTAGGTTAGGTTAGGTCAGGTTAGGTTAGGTTAGGTTAGGTTAGGATAGGTTAGGTTAGGTTAGGATAGGTTAGCGCTTCATCTGACAACAATAATAAGAGCTCATATGATATCACTACCAAGAGAAATATATGACAAAACTTATCACTTCGCCTGCTACCAATAAAATCACTACGCGTTACATTATCATAGTTCAAGAGCGCAGGAGGCGGGGCGCCGCATGGCAGGCCCCTCACTAGCCCACGTCCAGCCGCCGCATCGGCAAAAAAACACAAAATAAAAGAGGGAAAAAGCGGAGCAGGTTCCATTGTTACAGGGAATAAAGGCTTCGTTCTTTCGCTGCCTCGAGATTATGTAACGAGTCTTGGAAACCTGCTAACGGTACCCATGACGCCCTCTGCTGCTCTGATGGCGACAATATGTTGCTGCTGCTGCTGCTGCCACTACTATTACTACTATTACTACTACTACTACTACTACTACTACTACTACTACTACTACTACTACTACTGCTGCTGCTGCTGCTGCTGCTGCTGCTAATAGTTCTATTACTACTACATTTACTGCTAATACTACTGCGAATGCCATCACTGTTGCTACTAGGGATACTAATATTAACTAAAATTTATACTTTAATAGTAGTAGTAGTAGTAGTAGTAGTAGTAGTAGTAGTAGTAGTAGTAGTAGTAGTAGTAGTAGTAATAGTAGTAGTAGTAGTAGGAGGAGCAGCAGCAGTAGCAGCAGCAGCAGCAGTAGCAGTAGCAGTAGTAGAAATAGTAGAAATAATAGCAAGTACCACCACCACCACCACCACCAGTAATTCACGCCGCTGCACGGTAGAGCCCCATCGTGAGGAGCCGCGGTGCACGGTGGACCGGCAGACGGGACAGCCGCGGCGGAGGGAGAGCGAGGGGCGGCGCGAAGGTGGTGGTGGTGGTGGTGATGGTGGTGGTGGTAGTGGTGGCGGCGATCATGGTGTGAGTGCCGTGTTATTGAGTCGCCGCTCAGGGCAGGGACGCTCACCACCACCTTAATAACACCCAATTTAATATCAACGAGACACTTCCATCATCCGAAAATAATGGCCGCGAAAATAAAAGGAAATAAAAAAAAAGACCAGGAGAAAAAAAATATGGACATGGGAGTTCAGTGTCATTTGTACCAACACGCTGACTTAAAAAGAGACCAGAGGGAAAAAAAAACAAAAGTGGCGGACATTCTTCCCTATCTATCCTCTCCATTAGCGGCGGAGAGTTACGGCCATTATCTCAGTATTCCAATCGTGTATACATTATATTTACATGACTAAAACGAGGCAGACCATCGAGCGAGGAGAGGAGAGGCGAGGCGGCGCTCCCCGTCTTGCCGCCGCCCTCGCCTGCAAGTCACTGGGGTTGCCTACCACTCGCCCCTCCTTCCTGAGCTGCGTCACGGTGCTTGTAGTGCTGTTGCTGCTGGGCTGAGGCTGTGGGAGCTCTGTGGTGTTCCCACGACTCAGTAGCAACGTTACTCTAATTAAACACTGATATCGACCTCCACTTAGGAATATTTTGGGAGGTCTGTGCTGTTCCCACGACTCAGAAGCGATGTTACTCTAATTAAACAATGATACTGCAACGTAGGAACATTTTGGGAGCTCTTATCTGTTCCCACGACTCTACTTAAACACTTCAGTACCATGAAGCTTTTCCAAATTCATTCTGCTTACTATTTGATGACTATATACAGCTTCAGAAACTTATGTGAGCGATTAAAATAGTAAAGACTATGACCATTAATCTTCTGATATCCAGAGACTTTTCCTAAAGTAAATAAAATGGTCTAATCGTACACAATTCTCAAGGTAAAAATGTGCCGCAGTATTGAAGGGGTTAAACACTGATTTATGTTACATACGAATATCTGTTGCTTCTCTCACGGTGATCATCTGCATTCTAAGTCTTGTTCTGTTTCCAGTACTCTAAAACAATGCTGTTATTGATACTGATGTCTGCTGCGGAAAAATACTTGTGTTTTTCTCAGGGTGACGATGTGCCTTTTAAAGTTTCACGCCCTTCCACGACTGAAGAAGCCTTGGCATGAACACCTAACGTTACTCTAATTATCTACAGGTACCTGAAGCTTACTGGCGCTGTCCTTCAGGGTGACGGTCCGGCTTCAGAGTCCCTTACTGTTGTTCCCCATGACTCCAAGCCTTTCGGACATATTCAGAAAGGCCTTGGTCTCTCACCACGACAATTTCCCAAGGCTGCAGAGAGTACTAGCCTGGTTTTCAAGACAGTTCCTCCTTACAGCAAACTAGAAATCTTGCCAATCCATCACTAGAACCATAAAAACACTTAAAAACACGACTATCTTCAACTATAGCCACTGGAAAGTAGTGATGGTGAGAGAGCAAATCTGCTGCTGTAAGACTTGTGTTGTTCCTACGCTTGAGAAGCAATAGTACTGTGATTAACGACACGTGGTTGCTGCTTATCTATGCTTACTTTCAGGGCGAGGATCTTTCTGTTCTGCGGAGTTGAATGGAGACACAATATTACTGTAATTAACGACAGACGAAAGATGTTGGCTGGTGGATTCTGTTTGGATAATTTCCTTTATGGAAGTATAGTGTAATGTTCCCACTACTCAGACACCATGAAATAAAGATACAATGTACCCTACTTAACTATAGATGAGTGTGGCTTATTGGTGCCATTTTTTTGTGAGTATTTATACTTTCCAGCAAGTCCAAAGGTTGTCACGGAAGCAGAGATGTTACTCCAGTTGATTACTGATGCTTTCTGGCGTATTGGTGTCCTTCATGGCGCAGATCTACTTCCTGTAAGTCTTCACGGCTCAAGGAAGCTGAGGTTTTACTCTAATTAACTACAAGATAATCTATCACCTGTACACCTGATTGATTCTCGCAGTTTCCTTTAATTTCTCAAGTCCTTTATTTCCTTCAGCTGAAGAATTTCGGTAACGTCATAATACAGTGACATGGTAATCGGTGCGCCATTCCAGGTGTTGACTTGATACCAGGTAATGCAAGAGATTTGACTGTCCATGAGTACTTCCTTGGCTGGGTTTCCGTGAGTTGTTGTTTGGCGTGGGAACGTGAGCGCGTCTCAGATTCCACGTATAGGAGTCCCGCTAGTTCTGTACAGCTGTCTGGATCAGTGATGTCATATTTCACACTGTGCTTCAGATGAAAAAAGAAGCACATATATTTGCCATCCAGTTTTATATCATGTAATGTATATCATGTAATAACAATCTAATGGGCATAGGAAATACAAAATTCAAGAATGCACCGCAGTTTCTTTACTTACAGACTACAGCCAGTTTCCGATAGCACTAATAATAACACAGAGTCAAAATATACGCCATGCACGAGCCTCCGTCCCGCACACTACACAGTTATCGATCACAGTAGACACTTAGCACCACGTCAAACACACAGCCACTAAAGACACGGCGTGAATGAGGCAGCGCGAGGGCGGGTTAGTGTAGCGGGTGAGAAGAGTTGGTGAAGGGAAGGGAGGGCAAGAAGAGTAAGGATGACAGGTACAATCATGGAAGCTGAGAACCTTGGAACACTCATTGTAACCTGCGCTTTGTCTTAATCTTAGGACATCTGATGCTCTGATAATCTCCTTACAGAACCCGAGGACTTATAAATTTGAAGAGGAATCAGGGAACTTAATATTAATGGAACGCCAAAACACAGTGTACCAGAATGCGGCCTATTATGATGATCGACCACAGGAGATGGACAGTCGCTGTTGTAAAAGAAAAATTACACAAAATTATAAACGATAGCAAAAGCACCCCTACCATCACTACCACCACCACCACCACCACCACCACCACTTCCACTAATACCACCACCATCACCACTGCCACAATCAGTATGCTGTTTGATTACAATTTTCTACACTAAACACAACCAAACGAGACACGGAAGAACAGCAGAAGATACCCATGATGCACTGAGAGGCTATTTGTGCTTACTATGACAGAGATGAGTGTATCTAACGGTCATCTTAGCATGTTAGCGAAGGACTCACTGTTTGTTTAACCCACTTCAGTACAGGGACGCATTTTTACAATGAGTTCTGGATATGGTTAGACGATTTTATTTTGGAGGTGAGAAAATTAATAGCCACATGAGTTTCTGAAGCTGCATAGAATCGCCAAATGTTGAGCAGAATAATATGAAAACCTGTCATATTTCTGGAGGAGTTTATATGACAGCCACCGTGGTACAGTGGAACCATGCGTGCTTTGGGGTCCGAGGGTCTCCAAGCTCACGGGTTCGAATCCTGTCCACGGTCCGAGTGTAGGTTGGGCTTCCTCACTCGGGGCAACGGTTTCCTAGCGGGTGGGCTTTGAGATAGGAGGTACCACAAACAGTATCCCCTTTAGCCAATAAATTCCCGGGAAAAGCCCACATGGTATAAACAAAAAAAAGTGTGAGGAAGATTTTTGGTACTTTTGCCAGTATTACCGTCTTATATGAAAAAAAAAAAAAAGTATTAGCAAACCATCGGGGTATTTAAGACGAACACGTGTCATGGTTCTGAAGGAGTAAACATGATGCAAAAGTGATGAAGATTTCTGCTACCCTTCGCCAGTTTTACCGTCTCATATGAAAAAGCATTAGCAAAGCATTAGGGCATTTAATTAAGAACACAACAAGAGGAGAGCAGCAAGAAGTTAATTAACCCTACACGCAACAGTCCTTCCATCAAGCATAGATACTTATACCCGCCAATCATCCTTATCTAGAGAAAGTGTCTAGAAGAATACTTCCTAACAATCTGATCACTGAGTCCATTCTTTTCTATTACTTTTCTATTAAATCAGCACTAATAACGTGACCACTAAGTCTGCTCCAGTTACCTCGCTTCCTGTCCACTCGGTAACATCAATCTGGTCACTGAATGTACTCCAGCGATCTACCACCTTCACTACTCGACCACTCCAGCTGTCTCCTGTGCACCTCATCTGACAACGAGTTCTTTTCCGTCTCTTTCTTTATCTCTTACTCAATTAAACTTCCTACCTACCACCTTCACTGCTCAACCATTCCAGCTGTCTCCTGTACACCTCATCTGGCAACAAGTTTTTTTTTTTCTGTCTCTTTCGTTATATCTTGCTCATTTAAACTTCTTGATCTCTTACTCTATTAAACTTCCTACTTCAGCTCTTACTCTATTCAAACTTCATTTTTCATCTCTTACTCAGTTAAACTTTCTTTTTTTTATCTCTCACTCAACTAAACTTACTACCAGATCTTTTACTCTAGTTAAACTTCCTTCTTGATCTCTTACTGTATTAAACTTCCGTCTCTATCTCTTACTCAATCAAACTTCATTCTTGATATCTTAATCAGTTAAACTCCTTTCTTTATATCTTACTCAATTAAACTTCCTTCTTTAATTTTTACTTTATTTAAACCTATTCCTTCATCTCTTGTTCAATTACTCTTCCTTCTTTATTTTTTTAACTCTATTGAACTTCATCACTTATAATCTTATCCTGCCTAGTAAAATTACCTTGCCTACATTACCGCTGCTATATCCGTAATGCTACCAGAGTCTCGTCTAAGCACAGCCACACCCGCTAAACACAAGGTACATTACCTCCACTGACCATCCCACCCTTGCAGAGAGAGTCGTGGCGGGAAAGTCTGACAGTTTTACGTTGGATGGTTAAGCGGAAACATTCATGAGTAAGGTTATGAAAAGTTGCGTAGGAGTAACAAAAAGGGCAAACTAGATAAAAGAGGAGGAAAAGATGAAAAAGACCTGAAAAATAAGGGCGAAGAGAACTCCACGAAATTATAAAGAGAAATTGAAGAGTAATAGACATCCACGCTACTGCGAGATTGACGGAGGGTGAACAGACAGGAGAGTAAAGCAAAAAAGCTACTCTCTCTCTCTCTCTCTCTCTCTCTCTCTCTCTCTCTCTCTCTCTCTCTCTCTCTCTCTCTCTCTCTCTCTCTCTCTCTCTCTCTCTCTCTCTCTCTCTCTCTCTCTCTCTCTCTCTCTCTCTCTCTCTCTCTCTCTAACTCGTACAGGCGTGGAAACTGTTGAAAGAAATATGTAATATGTAAAAATTGACAAGGAAGAAGAGAAGGAAGAAAGAATCAGACAAGAGAAAATGGAACAGGAGGAGGAGGAGGAGGAGGAGGAAAAGAAGAGGGTGGATTGAAGGATTAAAGGAGGAGGAGGAGGAGGAGGAGAAAGAGGAGAGGAAGATTGAAGGATTAAAGACGGAGAAGAATGAGGAGGAGGAGGAGGAGGAGAAGGAATGAAGAGAAAAATAAAGATAAAAGCAACATGTCCTCTTTCTTCTCCTCTTATTCTGCTTCATCTCCTGCTTTTGTTCTCTATCTTAACCTTCCTCCTGCTGCTGTTATCCATTCTTTCTTGTCATCATAATTCTCTCCCTCTCTCTCTCTCTCTCTCTCTCTCTCTCTCTCTCTCTCTCTCTGGAAAAGCGACACAGCCCTGGCCAGTAATTATAGATCGCTTAGCTCAACGTCAGTTATTGGAAAGGCTCGCAGACGTGTTATTAGAGACAAGATCATTAACCGCCTTGGAAGCAATTTCGTAATGAGAGACCAACAGTAGGATTTAGGCATGAGAGAACTTGTTTGTCAAAGTTTAGGATATTTTATGACTTCTCCTTTTTCTCTCCGTCTCTCTCTCTCTCTCTCTCCGCGTCCTCTCTCTCTCTCTCTCTCTCTCTCTCTCTCTCTCTAACAGCAAGCCAGGAAGTATATAGTGTCTTTTCGAGTGTTCTATAAATGTTCTATGTTTCTTCTTCTTCTTCTTCTTCTTCTTCTTCTTCTTCTTCTTCTTCTTCTTCTTCTTCTTCTTCTTCTTCTTCTCAGTTTCAATTGCTATTCGGGACATTTTTCTTTTTTCCTTTACATATTTTCTTGTATTTAATGAGTATTTTTTTCAGGTGTTTCTCTTCTGTGTCTTTGTTTCGGTCGTTCCTTTGTTTTATCGCGTTTTCTTTGATTGCATTAGTCTCTCCACTTTTCTCCCCAAGTCTTCTTCTTCTTCTTCTTCTTCTTCTTCTTCTTCTTCTTCTTCTTGTCTTTCACGTCTTGTTTGTGCAGTCCTTCCAGTTTGTCGTGCATCTTCCTGTTCTGTTATCTGTTGTTCTATTGTCTTCTGTTGTGCAGCCTTTCTATATTATCTAAAGTCTTCTTCATCTTCATCTTCTTCTTTTTCTTCTTTTTCTTTTCTTGTGTTTCCATTTTTCTTTTTCTGTTTCGTTTTCTTTTTTTTCTTTTATTTTCTTCTTCTTCTTCTTTCTTCTTTGCTTCTTCTTCTTCTTTTATATATTTTTTTCTCTTCTTCTTCTTCTTGTTCTTCTTGTTCTTGTTCTTCTTTTTCTTTTGTTGTTATTGTAGTAGTAGTAGTAGTAGTAGTAGTAGTAGTAGTAGTAGTAGTAGTAGTAGTAGTAGTAGTAGTTGTTGTTGTTGTTGTTGTTGTTGTTGTTGTTGTTGTTGTTGTTGTTGTTGTTGTTGTTGTTGTTGTTGTTGTTGTTGTTGTTGTTGTTGTTGTTCTTATTCTTATTATTATTATTATTATTATTATTATTATTATTATTATTATTATTATTATTATTATTACTATTATTATCATTTTTCTTCATCAACTTCATTATCATCTTTTTCTTCATCATCACCTTTTTCTTCTTCCTCATCTTCTCTGCCTTCCCATCACTTCATCATCCATAACTTCACCTACAACATGCTGCTCTTCATTTCTTCTCAGACAACCAAACCAGCTCAGTTTTGCCCCCTAGACTTTGCATCGTAATCTGTAACGACTCTGCCCGCACCCTGGCTACTCTTAAAAAGGCTCTAGTTAAAGTTATACTGGTTTTTAAGGGTATTCTTATGATTTCAGGCATAAATTTACACGATTTCTATATTAATGAAAGGCGAAACAGTCTTACGACCCAGGCTAATAATCTTCGAGGCCTTTTAGAATTGTCGAGGTGAGAGACCAAAGCGTTTTAGAATACTGGCCTTTCTTTGATACTTCCAAGGCATCGCTAGTTAGATGTCATTATCTGCGGGTTGAACAATGTATGAGGGAATGGTACCAGGACGCGTTTTCATATTAATTATCCTTACTATTTGGTGATTTTATACAGGGGGTTTGAAATAGTGAGGACTCTAGCAATTACTCTTCTGACCTCCACAAACCCTTCCTAATGTTAATAAAATCGTCTAATCACACCGATAATTCGTGATAAAAATGTGTCCCAGTACTGAAGGGGTGAAAAGGTGTGGTGGCTGCGTCTGTAAGGCTCGTGTTTAGTATCGTGGGGAGTTCCTGAAGGTTCAAATCTGTGCCTCTTCAGTTTCAAAGAGTTAATAATGTATATGTAATGTTTTTGTGTGTATGAAAGGTATGGAGTGAAATTCTCTCTCTCTCTCTCTCTCTCTCTCTCTCTCTCTCTCTCTCTCTCTCTCTCTCTCTCTCTCTCTCTCTCTCTCTCTCTCTCTCTCTCTCTCTCTCTCTCTCTCTCTCTCTCTCTCTCTCTCTCTCTCTCTCTCTCTCTCTCTCTCTCTCTCTCTCTCTCTCTCTCTCTCTCTCTCTCTCTCTCTCTCTCCACCATTACAAGACGTTCCTGGATGAACAATTTAAGTCTTTCTATTGATGGTACTGACGCAGATTTGATCAGCTTCATCGGTCTGTGTTCCGCATTTATTTGCTTTCTCCCACGACTATTTTTCAAGGGCCACATAGATCATTAGCCATGTTTTTAACCTCTTCAGTACTGTGACGCATTTTAAGTACGAGTTTGCGTGTGATTAGAGGATTTTATTTACGGTAAGAAGTTTCTATGGATACCTGGAGATTGACGCACAGTCTTCACTATTTTACTGCCCACATAAGTTTCTGAAGCTGTATCAAATCGCCAAATAGTAAGTAGAATGAATGTTGAAACACGTCTTGGTAATGAAAGGGTTAAGAGTGTTTCTCCAGTTAATAACGTAGAAATCTTGTACATTTGCCTCTAGAACCTTAAAAACACATTTAAAAACTCGAGTAAATTTGAATTAAGGATTTTGAAATAATGAAGGTGAAGCGCAAAAGCGTTTCAATATACGGGCCTGTGACTCGCCTTCCTCATCAGTGCTTGGATCGGGAGCAGCGCGGACAGCCAGACGGGCCAGGCATCCAGCGCGGCTTGCCTCAAGGTTGAGTCTCAGACGGGTGTCGTGTTTTCCATTAACGAAACACGGTAGCGAAATAGCACCATCCGAATTAAGGAGTGTGCAATACCTCCGAGGCCCCGCTGTTACGACCACGAATCACACCGCGGCGGCCACCACACCAGCCACGGAGCAGCGGTGTGGCGGAGTGCTGATACAAAAACACGGGGATTTGGTGGACGATTAGTGTTAATAAGACAACGGCATCACGGTCACTGCGTCTTGCTGTGTCTGCCCGAACATATGAAACACTTGCACCGGTTGTGATCACATGACATTTTTATGCACTTTTGGTACACAGCGTCGGTGGGAAATTCTCTTCAGTTTGCTATTTGGGAAGTCAGATTGTCGTCCCCTTACTAACTGAGAATATCGTGGGATCAGCCGCCACCTGTCGTCTCGAGCAGAGGTCAATCATTTCTTGCAGCAAATGTTACGAGCTTAGTATGTGAGCTTAAAAAGAACGCTCTCTACTCACGAGTTAAGTTTGCGGGCTGAATTTGCTATTTGGGAGTTTAGAAGGCCGTCCTCTTCTTACGAGCTTAGTTTGCGAGCTTTATTTGCTATTTGGAAGCTAAGAAGGTCGTTCTCTTCATACGAGCTAAGTTAGAGGGTTAACTATTTAAAGGGTTTATGGTCGTCCTCTTCACAACCAAAAAAACCGTGGGATCGGCCGCCACCTGCTACCGCGGGAAGACGCCATCCAGTCCCTCCTCGCAGCAAATGTTACTAGCGGAGTCTGAGAGAATTCCTGACTCGCCCCTCGTGGTAAAAGCGTCGGTGATACAATATATTAAAGATCATAAAAGGATTTGCGAATGTTGTGGGCGGCAAGCTATTTTTTCATTAGATCACGCTTTGTAGACGAAAAATATCGACCTCTCTTTAATTTTATCCCACTTCGCTGACGAAAAGTAATTAGATATAAGTGCAGACTGGCGTTATTACGGCGAATGGCCACAGAAATTCTGGTAGTAATTCCTTTAATGTTTGAAAATACATATCACACAATTCTGCAATTTTTAGAAAGATTACCAATTACACCCACAACTTTCATTTTTGGTTTGTATTTACGTATGAGTGACAACAGGACACAAAGAAAAAATTACCAGCCTTTATGGTTAACAAATAAGGAAATGAAGCTCAGACAGTCCTGGGCAATGGCCAAATAACACCACAATTCCACAGACAGCAACAATTTCTAGTTTTCTTCCCTCAAAATTCACTGTCACGCTTTGAGTAAGGAGTTTTCAGTAGATCAGATGACTTGAGACTGAAGGAAACCACAAAACACAGTGAAAGGGAGTGTAAAAGTGGAGTTGCAGCTACGATTATACATGCAAAGCGCCTCCATCAACACAATAACAGGCACGATAACAGGTACAATACACCAACAAACACCCCTGAGTCGCTTAGTGCCCAAGTGGTTTATTGGTTCACTGACAGAAGGAAGCTGGACGACACAAAGGTGATTAGGTTATCGTCTATTTGACTAATATGGCTTGTGTTCACATTTAACAAAACAGTCTACATCAAGTGAAGTCCGGAAATTTGTAACTGAATGTTTTCCTTCCTTCGACGTGAACTGTTTAGAAATAGAAGCATCAAGACTCCTCTGACGTTTACATCTTTAATTTTCATGCAAGCGTCAAGTTAAGAGGTCTTTTTTTCAATATTTATTTGCCCTACACTGGTACTCTTGAAAAAAGAAAGAAAAATATTCACAGTTTGATTTTGAAAGACACAGCATTTAACAAGAGATAAATACACAAATATTTTAGTGCATTTTGACTTTTGGATAATATAAAGAAGTAAACTCATGCAAAAGTTTCTGTGCTGAAGGGACAAACAACTGTAGCCATCAACTTTCAGGAGGTGAAATAATTATCATCCCTCTCACTCGCAATCTACAAGGAACAATCACCTGTACCTTCAGCGTGTTGCCAGTCAGGTGACGCTGGTGACCCTGAATCCCCAACCTTCTCCCGTCCACCTCCCTCTATTCCCAGCACTGTCCATGTATACTTAACTCTTTGTCGTTTTCTTTTGCTTTCCCTTCTTCCACTTTTCATAAAAACCAGTTCCCTTTAATGCCCTACGCTCTCAATATATGACCAATCATATTCAACTGTCTTTTCTTTATATTTTTCATACTCATACATTTTTCGTTCTAGTTTCTAATTAAACGGTTCAGTATTCTACATGACAAGACACTTTCAAGGCGTGGGATGTCTGATATCAGCCAGAACACCATTGAAAAGCTGACTGCCTGACATGAAACATTTCACTACTAAATACAACTTCAAAAATTTTATCCTTAATCAAAAGTAGCAAAAATATATCTATAACGTGCTGTATGAGCGACTAATCTGTGTTTCCTTTAGTACGGAGTGTATTCTTAATTAATCAAATCTCCCACTGACGCTCTACAATATAATGAAGTTGATGGTGTGGTAGTGAAAGGAGTTAACTGAAGAAAAGTGAAATGTAGAGTTCTGGTGAGAAGTCGTTAATCTGTCTTAGATCATTTTAGATCATTTTCTCTTTGTTCTACCTCACTCCTTGACACATAACCTTCTAAACTCTTAAGAATCTACCAGCTGCTCTCGAGTTCTATAAGGAGATCGGCAGCAGATTAGAAAGCTTGAGAAAAAAGGAAAATATTTAAGCTGATGGAAAAGACAGCACATTAACACACTTTTGACCACAACTTTACACAGGACAATAGGAGAGACCATTACCTTCAACATTTCCATTGGTACGATCATCCTTTGCAATAATCAGAGCACCGTGGAATGTTGTTTGCACGGACACACTGCATTGAGAGAGTAAGTTATTAGTTTCTTTTCATGGCTACGGAATTTTGGTCAATATTCTGAAACACTTTGCTCTGTCACCATCATTACTTTCCAAAGGTTCTAGTTAAAGATACTCATGTTTTTAATCCCTTCAATACTGAGATGCATTTTATCCATGATTTTTAGGTGTGATTAAACGATTTTATTTGTGTTAGGAAGGGTATATGGAGGTCGAAAGATTAATGGCCACAGTCTTTACTATTTTAATCACAACATAAGTTTCTGAAGCTGTATAAAATTGCAAAATAGTAACCAGAATGAATATGGAAACGCATCATGGTAGTGAAGGGGTTAAAGGTATTTCTATGGATCTGGTGATGGATTGACAAGATTTCGAGTTTATTATAAAAGAAGCTGTCTTGAAATCGTGGCTAGTCGTCTCTGTGGTCATGGAAGATTGTTGTGGTAGGAGAACAAGGCGTTTGTGAGTACGGGGATATGTGAAGAATCAATAGAAAATATTTTATTTTGATGGCTGTTTGTGATTTAGGTGAAATGTGCCAGTGAAAGGATGACGTATTATAGTCAGGATCCAAGAGGAGGCCCTTCAAGTTCTGGCATATTGTAACTCAGCTTTCTGTTTTTATTATTATTATTGTTATTATTATTTTTGTTGGGTTCTAAACAACAAACTTTCCGTCCCATCGCGCACCATTGTTAAGGCTGCCTGCCTTTGTCCTGTCCATTGCGTGAACCACCTTTTCTTTTCTTTTTCTTTATGTTATTGCCTATAGCAAACTTGAAGAGTATATGTGGGAAGCGTTGTTCAGTTTCCGCCTATTAGTGGCGCAGGCAATTTTACTTCTAGTGGTACCCATATTACGGCCCATCTCACCAACCAACCTGTGTATCATGGTGACATGTAGGTAACTTTAAACCACGCAATAAATGGCATGGCTTCAAAACGGTAAGATGTGGGATTCGAACCTACATGTGGACGTCTGCCCGATCCCACTCTCCCCACCTTATCCACTACGCCGCCGCCTCCGTGAAACTCACTTTAACATTTTTGATCGAAAAACGAAAAGACATGTAATCCAACGAGACAGTTTTTATTTTAGAAAGATAATAAACAGCGGCTTCAAATTTCATAGACCCAGATTAAAAAATAATAATAATAAATAAATAAATAAAGCAAATAGGAATAAAATAATTAATAAATGTATGGAATAGACTTAGTAATCTGTTTTCTTTTAGTGTTACTGAGAGGGAGTTTTAAAAAAGATTAGATGGATTTACGGAAGGGACTGATACATGGAAGTAAAGGTACGATATATTATGAGGGGATGCTTCACGCGCAGGGCTGATGGTGTCTTGCAGAGTCCCTCCCTTTCTGGTGTTGTTACGTTAAATGATAAGTAGCAGATAGTTTGAGCACGAAGGAAGGGATAAAGAACACACACACACACACACACGCACACGCACACACACACACACACACACACACACACACACACACACACACACTGACTTCGCTTTAGTTTTTTTAATTCGCCTTCAGCTTTTCTCCGTCTTGTCATTTGTAGGACCATATAACATCATCATCATTATCATCATCATCATCATCATCATCATCATCATCATCATCATTTGTAAGCTTTTTTTTATGCTGCTACAATAATTAAAGAACAGTTGTAGTAAAAGGAGGAAGAGTAATACAAAAATGAAGGAAGAGGAAGAGAGAAAGGATAAGTAATATAGAAGGAGAAGGAGAAGGAGGAGGAGGAGGAGGAGGAGGAGGAGGATAAGGAAAAGGAAAAGGAGAAAGAGAAGGAGAAGGAGGAGGAGGAGGAGGAGGAAGAAGAGAAGGAGAAGAGAAGAGAAGAAGGAGTAGAAGAAGAGAAGAAGAAGAAGTAGAAGAAGAAGAAGAAGAAGAAGAAAGAAGAAGAAGAAAGAAGAAGAAGAAGAAGAAGAAGAAGAAGAAGAAGAAGAGAAGAAGAAGAAGAAGAAGAAGAAGAAGAAGAAGAAGAAGAAGAAGAAGAAGAAGAAGAAGAAGAAGAAGAAGAAGAAGAAGAAGAAGAAGAAGAAGAAGAAGAAGAAGAAGAAGAAGAAGAAGAAGAAGAAGAAGAAGAAGAAGAAGAAGAAGAAGAAGAAGAAGAAGAAGAAGAAGAAGAAGAAGAAGAAGAAGAAGAAGAAGAAGAAGAAGAAGAAGAAGAAGAAGAAGAAGAAGAAGAAGAAGAAGAAGAAGAAGAAGAAGAAGAAGAAGAAGAAGAAGAAGAAGAAGAAGAAGAAGAAGAAGAAGAAGAAGAAGAAGAAGAAGAAGAAGAAGAAGAAGAAGAAGAAGAAGAAGAAGAAGAAGAAGAAGAAGAAGAAGAAGAAGAAGAAGAAGAAGAAGAAGAAGAAGAAGAAGAAGAAGAAAAAGAAGAAGAAGAAGAAGAAGAAGAAGAAGAAGAAGAAGAAGAAGAAGAAGAAGAAGAAGAAGAAGAAGAAGAAGAAGAATGAGGAGGTGAAGGCATTAAAGGTCCACATTTGCCTCCTCTCTACCAATTTCCCTTAAAACAACTTCTCCTCCTAAGCACACTTGCCTAATGTCTTGATTTGTACAGCTGACCCACCTTCCTGCCAGCCTTCCTCTTCTCCCTCCCTTCTCCGTCTCTGTATTCTTTCTCCCTGTCGTCACAGTATCTTTCTTTCTCATGTGATCTCGTACCACCTCAGCGCATTTTTCTTGATCATTCCCTCGCTGTAGTCATTAAGTCCGTTCATATTCATCTTTCAGTTTTGTCACATCATTCCTTCTTATGTGATGTCCGTATTATTTCAATTTACTTTTCATGTTTTTTCCTCTGTAAATTCCAGTATGATTTTTGCACGCTAGATTCTATAGGTGTTGATTTTCTCCAGATGACTCCAAGCATCTCATGGTGATATCACTGCTGACCTCTTTACAACGTGGTAGACGCACACACATCACATGCTTTCAAGAGGAGGCTGGATAGTTTTCAGGATGTTGGTGCTTTATTTACATCATAGAGATACATCGTAGAGTTTTGTTGTTTTTATTATCTTATGTCCTCTCACAAATTTAACACTGAGCGAGAGTCAGTAGTAATGGTCTATTAACAAACAATATATTATTATTCAAGAGTCAAATTTATTTTTTAAAAGGAACTTTGGTTCAATACTTAATACACAAGTAAATCTTAACAGTACATTGGAGCTATTAAGTGTCAATATGAACACTTACAGTATACAAAACTACACATTAACGATTAAATAATCTCTCTCTCTCTCTCTCTCTCTCTCTCTCTCTCTCTCTCTCTGAATATATCGCCGATATCAGCAAAATTTAACGACGGGCGCCATTCGCGGCATCGGGAAGACAATGAGCAGTGTCGGGACACACTTGTCACACTAAGAGTCTCAACAAACAGAGTTCAAGTTATTTCTGGCGTCTGTGTTTAGTAACGCCACTGACGGCGGTCTACGAGTCAATCAGTGGTTAGTTGAGGGAACGTTGTTTTGTATTCCTCAGAGTTTCTAGCCTCATATGAACGGAAATTAGACGCAAAGGCCAGAAGAGCGGAAAGAAAAATCAAACTGAAGCAAACATATTATATTCCCTCACGTTCAACCTCAGGTCTCCCTAAGAGAAATGATGCAGCAGACAGACTGAGAAAACTATCCTGAATGAGTTTGTGTGCAACATTCTTTCAAGAAAATAAGAAGACAAATCCTTTGAGAATACTCGCATGTTAACATTTGTCTCAGTTTACGTTTTCATACCAGCTTTTTATTTGTAGATCCTTGTGCCTTATCGTCGAGGCGTCACCTCACCCAATGCTGCTGACACAACGAGCACCGCAGAGCTGTCTTATTTTATGCTGTTATCACAACTAGCACACTGGTGTCGCCCGGTCCAGGGCACTATGGCGTCGCCTGGCGGAGGTTGTCGCGGCGTCGCCTGGTGGAGGATGCCATGATGGCAGCTGATGTACGTTGTTCTTAAAGAATTTCTGCACAATATTTTTTGCATCGCGGCGCTGAAGAAAAGATTGTTTAATTCCCCGCAGCGCGATGGTCACTTCTTTACACAAAATTACGCCTCTGGGTATTATAGATTTTCTCGTGTGTTAAAAAAATAACTTGTTGAACTTGGTCCACGAATCTTCTCCTTGATTCATGTCCGGTAATTGCAAATCCTCCACAGCTCGTCCCGAACTGCCAAGCCTTCCACTCCAAATTCCACAAGAAATGTGTATGTTATTATTACATGAATCTTTTCTTTTCACGTGGATATCTCGCACCGCCAAAAAGTGGTCGGGCATCGAGGCTCAGCGTGCACCGCCTTCCTCCAATCAGATTTTCCCAAGCCAAAAAGAACACACTCTTGTCCAGTGTCTCCCTGCGCCCGCCCACTCAGGACCAAGAAAGGTACATTTCTTTCTTTAAGACTTGTGAGTGTTTTCACCTTGGGCTCTGTGTCCCGTGTAGCGTGACCACTGTGTATGGGGAAAACCGAAGCTTCTTCTGGTGAGTTCTGAAGTATAGTTAGCCTCGGCAGGTTCTGAGGTGTTTTCCTCAAATGCAGCGGTAGGTGACTGAAATGGACTCAAAAATCAGGTTGTTAGAGCCGGGTCAGTAAGGTCTGAATGGATTAAACAAACCTTTCGTATAAATGGAGATCATAAATGAATAGAGACTAGTCAGTTGTAAATAGGACGGCCGCGTGTAGGGCTGATGGTTTCCTGGACCTTCTCTTACCTACCAGCGTGCTTATGACGCGTCTCCTGAACTGCTGAAAATCTTACATGAGCTTTGAACTGCATTAATCTCTCTCTCTCTTGGTATGACTACTAAGTTTCTAAAGCGCATTATACCCTCCAAATGTACCTTACAAAATGCTCGAACCTTGTACAGGAGGCCAGCACTCTGCGCATTTCCCAATGGCGGCACGTGCGCGCGTACACACACACACACACACACACACGCGCACACACACACACACACACACACACACACACACACACACACACACACACACACACACACACACAAGCAAAAATGTTCTTTATGTTAAACAGGTTAAATCAACTTTCAAAAGGTAAGGAAATTCTCTCTCTCTCTCTCTCTCTCTCTCTCTCTCTCTCTCTCTCTCTCTCTCTCTCTCTCTCTCTCTCTCTCTCTCTCTCTCTCTCTCTCTCTCTCGTTAATTTTGTATATAGAATTAACAACATTCATCACGACAGCAGGAGGAAGAGGAGAAGAAGGAGGAGGAGGAGGAGGAGGAGGAGGAGGAGGAGGAGGAGGAGGAGGAGGAAGAGGAAGAGGAAGAGAACAAAGACTAACAACAACAACAACTACTACTACTACTACTACTACTACTACTACTACTACTACTACAGAAACAACACCACCACAACCACCACCACCAACACCACCACCCAAAACAACAACAACAACAACAACAACAACAACAACATAGTAGGAAAAATCTCTCTCTCTCTCTCTCTCTCTCTCTCTCTCTCTCTCTCTCTCTCTCTCTCTCTCTCTCTCTCTCTCTCTCTCTCTCTCTCTCTCTCTCTCAAGAATGCATGCCGGCCGGGGTAAAAGTCGAGCCTGATCGTAGTAAAAGCTCAGCATTATTTATATATGGATGATAAATCTGGCCGCCTGATCCCCCGCGTCCATTCTCATCAGAACACTTGACGAGCTTCCCTTGTCACGATATGCCGCAGGGGGAGACTCCTTCGTTGACCCCCAGGCATCGCTCACTCACTCGCAGCCCTCCCTTCCTTTCCACACACGTACACACGCACACACACACACGTATTGTAAGAACTAAATTTTATAGGAGGGTGAAGTTTAAATACTCTTTCTCTATAGTCTACTTTGAGTCTTTTTCGCCTCCGATTCACAAGGGAGGATGTCTTAAGGGGGGAAATACAAATAAGAATATAGGAAAAGGAGTGGTTAATTCTCTCTCTCTCTCTCTCTCTCTCTCTCTCTCTCTCTCTCTCTCTCTCTCTCTCTCTCTCTCTCTCTCTCTCTCTCTCTCTCTCTCTCTCTCTCTCTCTCTCTCTCTCTCTCTCTCTCTCTCTCTCTCTCTCTCTCTCTCTCATATATAAGAAAAAAAAATCAAAGCTCAACATTTTGGTGAGATTTTTAGAAATAAACCTAAGTAGATCACACACACACACACACACACACACACACACACACACACACACACACACACACACACACACACACACACACGTACTTCTCGCTTGTTGAACATAATTTTTCTTTTACTAATTACCCTAACAAGAATGAATCGTAGAGCTAGGTTGGGTTAGTTAAACTTTTATAAGAAGCAGATAGAGTTAGACTGGGATATTTACCTATAGTATGGTACAATTAAGGTAGGTTTCATTACGTTGGGTTCACTTATGTTCACTTATGTACTTTCTATGTTAGTCTAGATAACACAATGCACAGTTAGGTTATGGTTAGAAATGGTTAGGGTAGGTTAGGCAGAGCTAGGTAAGGTATTGTTAGGTTCTGTTAAGTTAGGTTAAGTTTGGCGAAATATACTTAGCGAAGCGAAGGACAGTGAAGTTAGAATATATTAAGTTAAGGTTAGATAATGTTTGTTAGGCAGATCTGTGATCAAGTATATGTGGTTAAGTCAGTTATGTTGCGTTCGGTTAGGTTGTGCGAGATACGCTTAGATTATGTCGCATCTAGTAAAGTAACAGTAATTCAGGTTAGAGTATAACGGTGTTAGGTTAAGTCAGGTAAGGTTATTCTGTATTAGTTTAAGATAGGTAGGGTTACGTTAGATTAGGTTAGGTCAAGTTCCTACAGTCCCACCAAGAAAGGCCATCACCACCTCCTAACCTTCCTCCTCCGTCAACACCGGTTCGAATCCTCACCTCACACTCACACACACACACACACACACACACACACACACACACACACACACACACACACACACACACACACACACACACACACACACACACACACACACACACACACACACAAAGAGGCTTTCCACAGCGCCGAACAACAAGCAAGTCCAAATATATTGAAACAAGTACACGTTGTGCTCCGTTCACCCTTGTGTTCATCAAACTGTATATTATATTTACTTTATAGATCCTAAAGAGTAGAGGCGAAATGAATAATGAGGCACAGCGGAGGTGGCGGCGGCAGCAGTGGTAGTGGTGGTGGTGGTGGTGGCAGTGGTGGTGGTGAAGGAATGAGTGAGTGAGTTCCGTGCCTCCGTTCCTTTCTACAAACTTCTGAAAGGTCTGGTCTGATTTCCCCCGAAGATTCTCTAATACGTATTGCCGGAGTGCAGATAAGGTCGCCAGCCTCACGCTCCGCTCTTAGGTAACTCCCAGGTACGCTGTGGCTGCACCTGCTCATTAGTTCTGGTCTGAGCGATGCCTTGGCTGCTTGGTGAAGAGATCAATAACACACGATAGAAATTAACAAACACAAACAAGAGAGATAAACAAACGCTAATAATAGATCGCCAAACGCCAGCCAGGAGGAGATATCAACGAACGCAAACCAGAGACGAACACAACGATAATAAGAGACAAAAAATAAGAAAATGGTAATAACAGATGAAAGAAAATAGAACAAAAGGCCAATAACGGATAAAACAAACTGAAAAACGGTAAAACATAAAAAAAAACTGAACAAAATGATAATAACATACCAAACAG